>NW_028297431.1:4020541-4116518 GCF_049724085.1 Artemia sp. Qi Xiang Cuo
TAATATCTCTTATCCTAACGACCTGTCCTACAAAAGGATAAATTAAGTAATTTACAATCCAGGCCCTGGGGTCTTTGGGGAATATTGCATCCCAGGAGGCATATTTACAAGACCTTTTGCTTATTTTGAGCAAAATCAATTTTCAAAATTTTGATCAGTGGTGAAGGAACGGGGCATCTACACAGGGCGATGGGAGCTTGTAGTCCCCTAATGACTTTTCAACATCTTCCTCAGCACACCCTGCAAGTTTGGACTTAATACCTTTAGCCGTAACGTAGATATTGCTGTTACGCTATTTCGACAACCAGCATGTACAATATGTTTTAATTGCGTTCAACATTTCTCTCCAAAGCTGTGGAGGGTCATGTCATTCCCAGGGGCATTAGACTAATTTGAACAAGACGGCTATTTCAAAAACTTTGATCGAGTGTTCTTGGAGAGGGAGCAGCTAAAAAGGGAATAG
The DNA here is from genome assembly GCF_049724085.1 of Artemia sp. Qi Xiang Cuo. NCBI lineage: Eukaryota > Metazoa > Arthropoda > Branchiopoda > Anostraca > Artemiidae > Artemia > Artemia sp. Qi Xiang Cuo. Next base: position 4,021,005 of record NW_028297431.1, read on the forward strand.
GAGGAGGTTGGCAGCCCTCCCACCACTTCAAAACATCTCCTTCAACATGTCCTGAAAGCTTCAACTTAATACCGACAGCAGTTCTCAACTATTGCAGATCAGCTTGTTCATAAACTGGATGTACATAGTGTCTTTTGAATTAGTTTAAGATACCCCTCATCATTTCCCAAAGTTTCATCCTTGGCCTTTTCAGTGACACCCATAATCAAAAATTTCCCCTTTTATTAATGATAAATCCTGCATGTAAACAATCTATAAATTGAATAAATTACAATCCTTGCCTCGGGGCTGGGGTATGGTATCTCTGGAGGCATAGCTAATACAGCTTTTGAATAATTGGAAAAAAATGATAGCTATAAAATTTTGACCAGTGTGTGGAGAGCGGACACATAACAAGTGCAAGAAGGGGATGGGTTGCCATCCACTCTCTCTTCAACATCACCTCAACAGGGTCGGATAAAGGGCGATTAGAACAATTGGGCCCAATCGGGTCCCACGTTTGGACGGGCCCTGCGCTGCCATCAAAATGAATATTTTTTTTCGAAATTGTTAAATATTCTTAACAATTCCGGTAAGCGTTGCTTCTGGAGAGGCATATCAACAATGAATCAGGAAAGAATAAATAGTTTAGCAATTATGTCGATTTAAAGTGAAGACGCAAGGAAGTTAGATTTTCAGATTTAGAAGAATTTATAGAACAAAACTTAGAAACTGTAAATTCATTTATTCATATTTGGTAATGAGAATTTCAAGAGGTATTTTCAGCGGTTTCATAATAGCTAGAGGGCAAAAATGTAAATTAAAATAATCTCAAAATGATGACAAAATTTAAAAAAAATGATATTAAAATAAACAAGATTCATTCAACATTGAAATAAAAACTCTTATCATATCATTAACTTTTACGTTACTAAATTTATTGGACATGTGGGACTAAGACATTGTAAAAAATTAAAGAAGATTAAATAACGCGGTTTAGCAGACACTCGACCTGGAGTATCAGAATGTGCAAAAAATGAAAGTGAAGAATAAATAACTAGGGTTAGCAGACACACGAAAGGGAGTATCAGAATGTGCAAAAAATGAAAGTGAAAAACAAAAAATTGTGCTGTTAGAAGACAAGCAAAAGATAGAATCAGGATGAGTAACTATGTCACAAAAACAAGTAAAACTGACAAAGATGCCTTAAACTAATCAAGTGTTAATTAAAAGTCTTTGGTATCCTTCAAGGTTGTATGTATTAACTGCAGATTCCTACGTTTTTCCGCAGGAAAAGTACACAACAAAGGTTATTTATTTGAATAGTGATGCGTGTGTAGTCAAATCACATAGCTACCTCCACACTGTCCAAATTAATTTAGTTGGTCTATGGTAGTAAATCACGTAATCTCCACATATTTAAACACACAACGGATAAACTTGAACTAAGGTGTTGCTTTAGTGTCATTCAAAGTAAGAGATGATAATAAAATATAATGTATGGCGTATTTCATCTTCAAATTATATTGTAGAAGTCAACGAGGGTATTATCACATTAAACAAAAGAGATGTACAAGGAGTGGTGTTTGAAAAAATAAAACACACTAATAGGTAATTCAATTATTTGGAAAACAAAAATATTGTTAGTCTTGAAACAGTTCGTGGTAACAAACTGTAAGGAGCGACCCGTCTCAATGGTAACCGAAACTCAAAAAATCGGAATTTTGATACCAATAGATACGTCAAAAGAATCAGATTTTAATTCTGATTTCAAAGATATGTTTCATCAAGTTTAATCTTACCATTCAAAAGTTACGCGCCTGAGAAAATTTGGCTGATTTTCGCAAAAAGGGAGAAAGACCCCAAAAAGTTATAGATCCTTAATCAAAATAGCACGTATAATAAAACCCTACGGTAGAGGTTTGAAGCTCCTATCTACAAAAATGAGAACTTTTCTATTTTTTGACAGAAGAAAAGATCACGGATGCGTGTTTTTTTTTTTTTTTCCAGGGGTGATCGTATCGACCCAGTGGTCCTAGAATATCGTGGGAGGGCTCATTGGAACGGAAATTAAAAGTTCTAGTGCCCTTTTTAAGTGACCAAAAAATTAAGTGCAACTAGGCCCCCTCGCACGCTCATTTTTTTCCCAGTCACCCGATCAAAATTTTGAGATAGCGATTTTGTTCAGCATGGTCGAAAATATTATAACTATGTCTTTTAGGATGACTTAATCCCTTGATGCCCCCAGGGGGAGGGCTGAATGTTATGAACTTTACCCAATGTTAACATACAGTATTGGTTATTGGGAAGCATACTGTAAACTTTGGAAATAGGTTTTTCTTGCTTAAAACCAATAATTAAGATTCTAAAAATATGTCGGAGATTCGTATGTGTAATTCTTCCCACGGTCACTTGAACCCAGAATAAACTTTATCTAAAATGCAAACACTGCAAATTGTCAACACTCAACAACCCCACTTCTTAGAATTTCTCTTTATCAGATGTTTACAGTTCTGTCAAATGGCCAGATGTGTCTGAATATAAGTTACCAATTTAGATTATTTGAGCAGTTCGAATTCGGTATCTGTCCTCGCCATATGTACCTTCACTGTATTATATGTATAAATAAACGTTTTATACTCTAAACACAGACTATGTGATGGTTACAGGTTCTAGGCATCCTCCACCGGTAGAACCCAGATAATAGGTCAATGCTACCATAAGGCCCTAAAGAGAAGAAGTCTCACTGTACAGAGAAATAGACAATTCAGAGAGAAGTGAACAAAGAAACTTTACAAAGTGGTGCAGCGGTTTTTTGCCGGAGAGGATTGCAGTTAACATTTTCTTTTGAGGCCCGTCACCTACAAGATTGCAGTAAACATTTTATTTTGAGGCCCGTCACCCACAGTGTCGTCGTTCCAGCTTCAGTTCCAGGTTCCAGGTTCCAGTACAGTTCCAGGTTCCAGCTTCAGTTCCAGGTTCCAGTTCAGTTCCAGTTTCCAGTTGAGTTCGAGCTTCCAGGTTCCCGCTTCAATTTAAGGTTCCCGCTCCAGATTCCAGTTTTTGAAAAAAAGAAAGTGAAGAACGTCGAAGGACAATTTACGAAAGTAAGTCATGCATTTTAAGTTCGCAGGAAATCTGTTAGGAGTGTTGAATAACGATTTTTCCTTGTTTTTAGAGCGTTGACTTAATTAATTTGTTTTACTAATATTTTTTTTCTCGTTTAAAATGAGCGCAATTCCAATTTTAGATCCTTCAGATCCTGAATTTGATAAGGATATTGCTTAATCCTTTTTTTAAAGAAATAAGAAGTAAAGGTTTAAGTATCCCTTTGAATTTTGACTCCTCAAGTCGGGATTATAATCCCACTTTAATCGTAAAATTTTTGACTACTGTGGGTAATTTAATGGCCAAAGAAAATGCCACGGAAAGAAGTAGTGTAAATATGGGGGATAATTCTGAGGATGATATAACAGATAAACCAATTGAGGATAAGAGCAATGAGAATTTGAATCAAAGAGTAATTGGGTCAGTAATGGATCCCCTGGGAAATATTCCAGTTCTTGAAAATACAAAATTTATAAAACCTTTTTTTTAGCCAATTGAGAAGGGTAAAAACATTGCTAAGCTGGCCAGACTCGCAGGTGATAGATGCACTACCGCTTAGAGTAACAGGGCCATTGCTTAATTTTTTTGAGGATAGAGATTCCTCCGATATTATTGATTTAGAGGAACTTGAAAAGGAAATGACGCAGGCATATTTACCAGGAAAGACAGCTGGAAAGAAATTCAAAGATTTAGCTGAATTGAGGCAATTATCCAATGAAACAGTGTATCAGTTTTATAAGAGGGTGGAGATTGCAACAAAATCATATCGATCGGGATATGGCGGATTAGTAGGTTTTTCTGATAGTATAGGCCTGGATTGTTTTATTGAAGGTTCGAGACTAAATATTAAGAGATATTTATTAGAACACCAAGATGATTATAATTCCCTTGCGCAGCGTTTTGAAGCTATTGAAAATGCAATTGGTGAAGAAAGGCAGGAATTTTTATCAGCCGCGGTAGATACTGAATTTTGTTGGACAGGACAGAAGGAAGGACTCCGTCAGAACTGGCCTGACGTAAAACATGACCAGGGGAGGGGGAGATATTTTAGTGCAGGAGGTAGGGGTCAAAATAGAAACATAGGTAGAAATTTTAGGGAAAAAATATTTATAGGAACTCAGATTTGAGTAAAACCTATGGTGATGTGTCCCCTCGAGATAAAAGTGTTGTTCCCGCCAATAGACAATGTTACAACTGTCAGAGCTTCAATCATTTAGCGGCTAAGTGCCCGAGTAGAGTATGCAACAGTTGTGGAAAAAGGGGACATAGTGCCAAGTTTTGTTACAAGGGGATTTACAAGCATGAGAGGGGTGCCTGTTTTGTGTGTGGTAGTTTGGATCATAGAGCCTATGAATGTATGAATCGTTTTCAAGCTCAATCGTCTGGAGCCTCCTCTGTGAAGCCGGGAATGTTGCAGGAAAACTAGTAGGCCAGATTGCCCAAGAGGGGACGATATCTGGCAAAATTGAAAATTCCCCTCATTGCGAGTATTTTTGTTATATGGGATTAGGTGAAAGTGAATAGGCCTACCCTATTATGAAAAAGGTTATTGTGACTAGTATTGAGTGTCAAGCATTCGTAGACCCTGGTTGTCATAAATCTTTGATAGATGAAAGACTTTTTGAGATATTTGACAAACAAAAAGTGAAAACTGAGCCGTCTTTGGCTAGAATAAAACCCATTGGTAGAAATTCAAAGGCAATTCCTACTTTATTAAAAGTAGCTTCGGATGTTACAATTTTTGAAGGAAATAATTCACGAAAAATTTCTTGGGAATTTTTGGTGGTCCTAGGCTTAGGCTTTGATGTTATTCTTGGCTGGGATATACTCCGAGAGATTGGCTCAAATCTTGATTTCCAAACTAATACATTGACTTTCTTGAATGGTGAGAATGATAAGTCGATTAGTCTGTCATTTTTTGGAAGTATAGTAATGCCCAAGAAAATAATTGTAGACCCATTCTCAATAAAAGCGGTAGAAGTTCTTTTTAGGTCAAAAGAAGGGTTGCCTTTACCTGATGGGATAACGGTCATTACAGAACCTGCTGATAAATGTTCTGAATTTTTTTATGCGGCCTCTGTAAAAGTTGTAGAGGATAAGGGGATAATTTTTATTTTTAATAATAGTGAAAGCCCTTTAAAGTTGAACCGACGAGAGGTAATTGGCAGTTTTATTGAAGTGTCCGATGATGTAATTGCAGCCTACAGAGCTTAAATTATAAATAATGAGGGAAGGGTTGATGAATATGAAGATAGGACAAATATGGAAAATCCTTGGACGGATGCAGAATTTTTAGAGAAATTTGACCTAAAACATTTAAATCGAATAACTGAGTTGTGTGAAAAATTGAAAGATTTGCTTAAAAAGTATAAAACCATATTTTCGGTCCATGCATATGATATAGGTCAGAATAACCTGATGGAGTTTAAAGTAGATATTGACAAAAGTATACCACCACCTAAACCCAAGTCCTTTAATTTACCATTGAAAATGCAGGAGGTTTTACAACAGCATATTTATGCTATGACAAAGGCAGGTATTATAAAACCCGGTAGAAGTGAAGACTGTTGCCCTATATTTGTTATTGCAAAGAGCTCAGGGGGAAAATACCCCCTAAGCAGGAGTGGACTATGGAGAATACGAGGGTTATCTATGATTGCCGGGAGATTAATAAATTAGTCAAGGACAGTGCCTGGCCCATTAGGAGGATCCAGGATGTGCTGAACCAACTTAGCTCAAAAAGAAATTTTAGCATTCTTGATTTAAAACATGCCTTTTTCAATGTATCATTGACAGAGGAAAGCCAACAGTATTACTCATTTAGCGGACCAGATGGTGTACAATATGTGTATCGTAAACTACCCCAAGGTAGTATTGTGAGCCCTAAGGCATTTTGTCAATGGGCCGCAATTTTATTTCAGTCGGAGATTTTTCATTCTATTATTTCGATGTACATTGATGATTTGGTTGTGGCATCCAAGGGAGATGAAAGTGAGCATCTTCGAGATTTAGAGAAGGTCTTTTCCAGACTGTTGGAGTGTGACGTGAAGATAGGTGTAAAGAAATGCAAGTTTTTTGTAGAAAATTTCGAGCTGCTTGGTTTTTCTGTTTCTTCTCGAGGTATTTCACCTCTAGCTAATAAACTTGACAGTATCCAAAAGATAAGCAGACCGCGTAATGTCAGTGAGCTACGTAGCTTCATTGGCTTGGTCAACTGGTATAGAATATTTTAATTTAACTTTGGGGAGTTAATTTATCCTTTGAATAAGCTTTTGAGGAAAGGAGTTCCGTTTGAATGGGGCCCTGAGCAGGAAGAAAGTTTTTTAAAGTTAAAACAGGAATTAAGTAATCCAGAAACAATATTTTTGTCATTCCCAGATTACTCAAAAGTCTTTTACATTGCAGTCGACACAAGTGCGATCGCTTTCGGAGCACTGCTCATGCAAAAGGATGATCTTGATCGATTTAGACTTATATCAACATTCAGTAAAGTTCTTTCTTTAAATTTTGGGAAAATTGATAATATGTCAAGAGAATTGTATGGTGTTGTCCAGGCAGTCAAGTACTTTGAGTACTATATTTGGGGCAGAGAAACACATCTCTTAGCTGATTGTAAAGCTCTAACTTACTTAAGAAGGAGTAAAGATCATTCCTCTAAGCTATATAGAATAGCTTTAATCTTAGATAACGAGTTATTCCATTGGTCACATTTGCCTGGAAAATATCACCCTGCAGATTTACTATCGCGTCCGGAGATAATTGAGGAATGTCGCCCATTAAATTTTACAGAAGAAGGAGCAGAATTTGTAGCAGCTGGTGTTGAAATAGACTATTTAGGATTGGAAATGTCAGATGTAAAAAAATGTGAAAGAAAAGATCGCGAATTACAGAATGCCATTAAGTGCCTTGAGTCAACAACTGAGAAATTGTTAGGAACCAACGTAACGAGGCGCTGTGTCGAGAGAGATTAGGCTGGTGAAGGGGCGGACGACAGTCGACCGAAGGACCAGCGGTTAACGGGTTCAGAAGATCCTGGCAAAAGAAGGTCTGAGCGGTTAACAGGTTCAGAGGATCCTGGGAAAGGAAGGTCTGAGCTCCTATGGGCGAAGAGAGAGGTGGGCGGTGGAGCATCGAACCACGAAAACCCTGCAGGTTTCATACCATGGACAACGGTCGACAGGGCGAACAACAGCGTGCCAGAAGTCGACAGGGCGGAAAAGAGTTCCGTGCCAGACAGGAAAATAGTCGACAGGGCGGAAAAGAGTTCCGTGCCAGGAGTCGACAGGGCGGGAAAGAGTTCCGTGCCAGAGAGGAAAATAGTCGACAGGGCGGAAAAGAGTTCCGTGCCAGGAGTCGACAGGGCGGAAAAGAGTTCCGTGCCAGGGGGAGTGACAAATAATAATTTTGTGTCTTGGCTGTTGAAAATTTTTGACGGTCTGTTTCTGAAGGAAGGTGTTCCTTATTGTTATCCGCTAGGAGGCGTTGGCAAGGACAAAGGGATCCCTTGAACAGCTAAAATAGTCTTGCCAAGTGTCCTAGTAGATTCGGCAATAAAACTGGCTCATGATCACTTACTCATTGGTGGTCGCATGTCTATGGAGAAGACATTAGATCGAGTGAGCTGTATCTATGTATTTGATAGAATGAGTGCAAGAGTTCGAGTGCCTTGCGAGAACTGTAATTTGTGCTTGCGTATTAATAAAATGCATCGGATAGTCAAGTCTACGTTAGGAAAAAATGAAGAGCCGAAATACACAGTCAGTGTGTTCTGGGTGGACTCTGCTGGTCCCAGGGGGGGCGCATTATGTGGGCCTACTGAAAACGGAAATTTTCATATTTTAGTTGACGTTGACCATTTTTCAAAATTTTGTATCCTGAAAGCTGTGCTGAAGATAACAGCAGAAGCTATGTGTAATTTTCTCTGCGAGTCAGTGATAGCATACTTTGGTCTTTTTGAAGTTTTGATCACTGATTGCCATCAGTCTTTCCGTTCAAATCTCATTTCACAGATGTGTGAAAAATTAAAAATTAAACATAATTTTTCGTCAAGTTATAATCCTCTATCGAATGGGTTATGTGAGAATCGTGTGAAGGTAACAAAATCCGTATTAAAATCTTATTGTCAGGATCATCCCAATTCTTGGGATACTTATTTGCCTTTCGTTCAGAATGTATTAAACTCTACTATTTCTTCCACAACTAAATATTCACCGCATCACGTAATTTTTGGTAGGCAGCCTCTTTCATTTTTGGATATTCAATTATCATTGCCTTCAATTGACTATTTTGACAGTTATGAGGATTATATGGTTAACTTAGTTAGGAATTTATTCACGATTTACAGGATTTGTGATGAACATACAGTAAAACATAGAAAATCTCAAAGATTACAAGTTGATAACCATGCCGTAGTACTACCAATTTTTCTACAAGGAGACGGAATTAATGTAAATGTTACGGCCCATAATCAAAGTGAACTCAAGGGCTTAATGCCAACATTTCGTGGGCCTTATAAAATTTTAAAAGTTTTAAAAGATTCCCTGTTGTTGGTACAAGAACTTTCAGGGACTTCTGTATTACAGTAAACGGTCGTCTGATAAAGCCTGTAAAGGATTCAGAAACTTTTTTACGTTTAAATCCTATTTTTCAGGAGAAAATTGATATGATTAATAAATCTAATATTGCTAATAGTAGAGTAAAATCTAAGGACGAAGTGAAAAGCAGCAACGGTTATAGCTTACGTCAACGTCCGGGTGAGAAACTTTTGGTTGTTCAAAATTGTCTTGAGCAACCAGTAATAACAAATAAATCAATATCGGAGGAATCAAGAATCGTAGAATTGGAGTTAGAGAATCGTGGGCATAGGAGAATCGATTCAACATCATCTGTATACCAGCTTCCAGTGGAGACTCCAGTAGTAACTTCAGAAATAATGGAGGATAGCTCCGTTTCTAGCGAACAACATGAGGTTCAAATGGAGTATAGTCTAGTTAGTGTAGAAGTAGATAAAGGGGAAATAGAGGTTAAGGCAGGCTCGAGTGGAGAATCAAGTAGTCTTAGGAGAAGCAATAGGAAAACAGGAAATAAACCTCCAGGTTATTATAGAGAGTATTAAAACAATTATAGAGATAAGTAGAGTAAGATGATTGTAGAGATTAGTATGTTATTGCAGTACAAACGGTGTTGGGAATTGATAGTCAAAATGAGGATGTAGCTGGTTTTTTTATTCTGATTAACTAGACAGGAGAAATGATTTCATTGAAATAGGAAAAATAGAAAGATAAAAATGAAAAGCGAAAGTTGTTCGACCAACCTTTTTCAAATGATGTATTTACTTCCTTTTGATATCTTATGGATAGTAAAATAACCGAATAATTTGGAAAAAAAGAATTAAAGCTTTGGTAAAAGGAAAGTAAAAGAAAATCTCATTGTGTTTCTGTCGAAGATTATCATTTTTGATCTAGTGTTCTGTTCAAATTTAAATTCTTTTAAAAGATATTCTGACGATGTGCAAATCTTATATTAGGTGTAGCTATGCGAATTTTATGCGAACTTAGCATTACAATATAAAGTGAAATTAAAGTGCAAATTGGAAAAATATTTTATTGTGTCTTTTTGATTCAGTTTTAGTGTCAGTATTTTATTTTATGTTTTTTTAAGTGTACCTTTGTTTGAGGATAGAAAATCGTTTTTTTTTGGAAAAAAAAGATTTTGAAAACCCCGGGGAAAATCTGTAAACTTTGGAAATAGGTTTTTCTTGCTTAAAACCAATAATTAAGATTCTAAATATATGCCGGAGATTCGTATGTGTAATTCTTCCCATGGTCACTTGAACCCGGAATAAACTTTATCTAAAATGCAAACATTGCAAATTGTCAACAATCAACAACCCCATTTCTTAGAAATTCTCTTTATCAGATGTTTACAGTTCTGTCAAATGGCCAGATGTGTCTGAATATAAGTTACCAATTTAGATTATTTGAGCAGTTCGAATTCTGTATCTGTCCTCGTCATATGTACCTTCACTGTATTATATGTATAAATAAACGTTTTATACTCTAAACATAGACTATGTGATGGTTAGAGGTTCTAGGCATCCTCCACCGGTAGAACCCAGATAATAGGTCAACGCTACCATAAGGCCCTAAAGAGAAGAAGTCTCACTGTACAGAGAAATAGACAATTCAGAGAGAAGTGAACAAAGAAACTTTACAATACAGACGTTTTCAGGGGGGAATTTTTTCTGGTAGTGGGGGGTGGGTCGGGGGTTATATGGGAGGACCTGGTCATGAAGGAAGTTTTCATGGGAGAAGGGACATTGCTATGAAGGGGCGCCGGAGTTCCCATCATTTTTTTTTTAAATCAGAAAGACGTTATATGTTAAAAATGTCCAGTGTGCATAACTTGCAGGCCGTGCATCAGGGGCGGGGTGGTGTTACCCCCGGAAAAGGATAGTTATTTGACCTTTGAACTATTTTAAACAAAATAGCTATTTTTAAAAGTTGATCAGATACATTTGGGGAAAAAGGGCATGGGGGGGGGGGTTGTGGCCTTTTAAGAGCTTAATTTTTCTTCAAAGCTTTCTATGGCCATTCAAGAGCGTCTCTTGCTAAAAAGCTTTCAAACACAGAACACCAGAAACGGAGAGCTTCAAATGAAAAGTGCGATGCAAAAAGTGATAATTGAGGCAATTAAAAACTAGAACAAAATCGCATTTGAAGTTTCCCATTTGGATTCAAATCAAAGTATATAAGGATAAAAATTAATCAAATGTAACAGAAACTAAATATTTGCTTTCACGTAATTTCAAGATTCCTCGGTTTCTTCATATTTTTTTCTCTCTCGTTGAAATTTTGGATTTGGGTTGTTTTTGCACAAAATACTTTATATCTAAATGTTAATAACAAACAACAGGTAAAACAATAGGGAATTTTCTAAAACAGTGAAACTTGTTCAAACCTCAAATGAATATTTCAACCCTACATCCAATGGCCGTCCCCAGCGAAAAATAAAAAGAAGAGACTTAAAGTAAAATACGGTCTTTAAAACTATAATATATATTTTAGTTTAAACATTCCTATAATTAGTGCCTCATCAAATTTCAACCAGGACTCTAGGAGTCTTAATGGTATCATTTTTATGTAAATATATTCTTTTTTTATATTTTTTTGGTGAGGACAGACCTTGGACATAGTGTCAAAATATTCATTTGAGGTTTAACTGAGTTTTAATCTTGCAAAAAGTCCCTATCGTTTTACCTGTTGTGTTTTTTTATGATAGAAAGGAAATGTGGCTTTCATCGTTGTTTATATCTAAGAGCATTTAAAAAAATCTTGAAAACTAAGTTGTATTTACCTAAGTTGTGTCATAAAAAAGGCGAGGAGTTCACGACAACTAATTGTTATTTCATCAGACCCATCTTTTGCTTATATTCTCTAGATTTTTTTTACTTTACTCGTAATAGCCTACATGTCAGATTTAATTTTCCTGTTTTTACACTTTTCCAAATTTAAGCTCCCTGCAAATGAATACTCCTTCCCATATTTTATAAGAAAATTCAAAAATTAAGATGAACAAGGAGTGTTTGTTCGAAAACGGAAACAAAACTAAATTATCATTCAAATATATGTAAAACAAAACTATTGTTTGTCATCAAACAGTTTGTTGTATAGAACTTTAAGAAGCGACCCGGCTCAATGGTAACCGACACTAAATAACGGAATTTTGATACTAATAGATACATCAAAAGAATCAGATTTTAATTCTGATTTCAAATATATGTTTCATCAAGTTTAATCCTACCATTCAAAAGTTACGCGCCTGAGAAAATTTGGCTGATTTTGCAAAAAGGGGGAAAGACCCCCAAAAGTTATAGAACCTTAATGAAAATCACACCATTATATTCAGCGTATCATAGAACCCTACTGTAGAGGTTTCAAGCTCCTATATGCAAAAATGTGGAATGTTCCATTTTTTGCCAGAGGAAAGATCACGGATTCGTGTTTTTTTTTTCCAGGGGTGATCGTATCGACACAGTGGTCCTAGAATATTGAAAGATGGCTCATTGGAACGGAAAATACAAGGTCTAGTGCCCTTTTTAAGTGACCAAAAAAATGAAGTGCAACTAGGCCCCCTCCCACGCTCAGTTTTTTCCCAGTCACCCGATCGAAATTTTGAGATAGCCATTTTGTTCAGCATGGTCGAAAATATTACAACTTTTTGGATGACTTAATCCCTTGAAGCCCCCAGGGGGAGGTCTGAAAGTTATGAACTTTACCCAATGTTAACAGATAGTCTAGGTTATTGAAAAGCATACAGACGTTTTCAGGGGGGAATTTTTTCTGGTAGTGGGGGGTGGGGGTGGGTCGGGGGTTATGTGGGAGGACCTTTTCATGAGGGAAGTTTTCATGGGAGAAGGGACAGTGCTGTGAAGGGGCGCCAAATTTCCCATCATAGTTTTTAAAAAATCATAAATTACATATAAAAAACAAGTCTTTGAACTGAAACTAAGGATAAACATAAAAACTTAAAAATAAAAAAACATATTATCTATATGAGTGGGTTCACCTACAAGTTAATGCCTCGCTCTATAAGCCAAAGCTTTCTTACTACTTTCATAATATCTATTTATTATAATTAACTGCATTTTGTATTGAGGGTGTCATTTTTAAAGAATTTGAACAAAATTCAAACTTTAGCTTAAAGAGCAAGGTATTGACTACGGCTACGTAAGTTAATTTGTAAATTACATCAGAACCAAATTTAGAGACAGCCATTTAGCAAAAGAGAAGTAAAATTTTTATGAAAATTTTGTTTACTTATTCATGATGGTGAGAAAAAATAAAAGCTTCATTAACTAAAAAACTATCAGAAATTAAATAAAAACAAGGTTTTTAAACTGAAAGTAAGGAGCGACATTAAAACTTAATTCGAACATAAAATAGTACTTATCTGAAAGGGGCTCTCCCCGAATCACAGCTTCTCTAGGCAGTATAACTTTTGAATCTTTATAAAAAATTTATAGTAATAAAACAAAAAAAAATTGATATTACCGGTCTCGGCTGTGAGGCGGGGACAGTCAAATTCTTAGAAGGGCTAATCTATTTTCGCGTATCATTTTTTAATTTCGCTCATTTATTTCATTTAAAAAAACTTGTTTTTTTTATTTAATTAGTAATAAAAAAAGCAAAAAAAAAATAGCAATAAATTTAGGTTGTAATTTTTGATATACATTGAAAAGATATTCATCGCCCCAGTCGGACCCTGGATTTTTTTTTCTCGGAGGGGCTTTTACTCATTTTTTAGGTGGGGGGGGGGTACACAAAAAACCTAAAAAATGCATACAAAATTTGTTTATATCAATTTTTGTTATGTTTTTACGAGTGAGACACACACTAAGGGGGAGGGGGGTTCAAACTCCCCTATTCCCCTCTAGGTACGGCCTTGTGCATTGATGTAATATTTGATTACATAAAAGACTAATTATGAGCATAAAATATTTATTAAACAAAATGCCAAACAGAAGCGAGTATAAAAGAACATACGAAAAAAAATCTCAAAGAAAGATATAACAACATTCAGATGATACAATATAAATATAAAATTAAAAAAAATTAAAAAACTGTAGTTCAAATTTGCATAACTACTAATTTACATTTAGTACATTCAAAGCTACGCCACTGTCTTTACAACCGTCTCTCAAAAAAATGTTCATCCTTCAGAGCGTTATTAGCATCGTTGCACCAAGCTATTTATCTCTGTTTCAGTGAGTAGAAGGGCGGTGAAAAAAAGCAGGGCTGTAAATCAATATTCGTCGAGGTGGAAATGTTGAAAGCATTTTTTAATTTTTCCTATTCTATAGCTTGCCTTAAGCCTAAAAGTAATTGGACTATTTCATTGTATAAATAGTAACAAATCAATTTTAAGTTTTCAATTACTTAATAAATACATTAATTTAGTAAATTTTAGTCTTCTAATTCTTTCTATTAAAACTAGTTGTAAAGTTGATGAGCATTATTAGCAATAGCCATTTCCTGGAGGTGGGCGTGGAGATCAATATTTGTTAAGGTAATAATGTTGAAAACAACTTTTAACTATGTGTATTTTTATCTTGCCTTCAGCCTAAAATAATACAAGAGGAATATCAAGTTGCAAAAGAAAGAAGAAAATCTTTGAATTTAATAAAACCAAGGTTCAAATACCCCATGCCCTCCCAAGTATTGGGCTTCTTTGGATTGATTTGTTAAGTGCCTCTTCACTTTTATATTTAAAGGCTGTTTGTTTAACTCGAAAGGCTGTGGGAAGAAAGAAATCGTATTATCATATTTCTTTTCAAAGTAAGAACTTTTTTAAAACCACTGAGCGGTAATACTGTTTCCGGAGCAGGGGAGGGGGGTATTTAGCTAAAATGACTGGCATTTCCCGTAACTTTTAAAATATAAGAAGCCGACTTTTCGAAGAAAAGCCGAATATACACACACTTGGTTATAAAGCTTTGGAAATTTGAAACGTCACCAAATCCTGCATACAGGTGAAAAACCGTTTATTTGTGATTCGTGTCAATAAAACTTTTCTCAATCAGTACAGTTGAGGATCATTCAAAGAATGCATACGGGTAGTTATAAGATTTTCGACTATGCTGAACAAAATGACTATCTCAATATTTTAATTGGGTGACTTTGAGAAAAAAATGAGGGTGGGAAGGGGCCTAGTTGCCCTCCATTTTATTTGTCACTTAAAAAGGGCTTTTTATTTTAAACAATAAAAAACTTTACCGTAAAGAGCATGGCGTTGAGGAGGGGATAGTCCCTCTCCTATATGGAATACTTTATGTTCGTTTTAATTTTTGATGTCGCTCCTTACTTTCAGTTAAAAAAACTTTTTTTATTTAATACCCCCCCCCCACATCCTGCCTAATTTATTATCGAGTTGTACATATGCTCTGAATTCTCCGTAAATCACTTTTCATCAAATTAATTAACCTTCATGCGTGTTTATTTGTTTTTTTTTAAATACTTATAAACATATTTTTGATGCGTTTTATGTATCTTCCAGGGTGATGTTTATAAGAAAACCTTTTCTCAGCCATCAGTTTTAAGCACACTTAATCCTTTATACATAGTAGAAACACCCTACTCATGTTATTTATGTCACGAGAACTGGTCTATGTTGTGAAATTTAAACTGGCAACACATAATTATTACAGTTGACATACTGTTTAAATGTAATATATGTCACACAACCTTTTATAAAGAATTACATTTGAACGCACATAAAAGAATGCATACTGGTGAGAAACCGTTGAAGTGTGATGTTTGTTAAAAAAAAAATTTCAGACAAAGCAAATTTCAAGAGGCACCAAAGAATACATTCGGGTGAGAAAAGGTTTAGAAAAGCCAGGAGGCTTCAGGTCCAAACCTTCTCTCCAAAAGTATCAAGATATATTCACTTGTTACTTATTTTCTTATATTTTCCTTACAAATCACTTATTTTCGTCTCAGCCGACGTCCAAACAGTTACTACAACCCCGTCTGGTATCTCATCACGAGGCTCTGTCAAAACTTCGACGATGTAAAATTATGTTGAAAGTTCCGTTTTCAAAGAAACTGTTTATCTAAAATCAAAATATAATAAGATTATTAATATATTATTAAAAATATACAATTTTTACAAGCAATCATATATCAGATAAAAAAAAAGAACTAACCCATCCTACAAACTAGAGATAATATATAAAAAGACTTGACTTTTAAATTAAACACCACCTACAGTTATTTTTAACGACGGTTATTAGATTATAAATAAAAATAAACACACATTATAGATCTTTCCAGATTCAATATTCGTCTACCCATTTAAAACTTTCTCAAATTCCTTGTTCTTAGGAGGGTTTCTCCACTTCTTGATATTTATTTTAATTAAATCTTTGATAAATTTTTTTAATTAAATCCATTTGACTTTGCCATAGAAATATACGAAAAAACAAGGTATTAAATAAAATAATTCAGTATGTTATGTAATTCAAAATATCAAAATAAAATACATCCAATTACAAACTCGCTATATTTCTTACTCTCTAAAATGCTTTCAGTTAATTACTAGTTACACCCAAACGTACACAGTGAGAAGGAGGGCTAAATTCCCTTATACAAATATTCCATTCATTTTGAGTCGAATTTCAATTCTATTTCATACAAACATATAGACATTTGCGAATAAAACTTTTAAATTAGACATTGGTAATTTTGGAAGCAATATGTTTATTTTATTAACAATATTTTGAATTGGTGAATCAATAAATGATTGAACAGTTTGTGGTAATGAACTGTAAGTAAGGAGCGACCTGGCTCTCTAGTAACTGATACTCTAAAAAGCTGAATTTTTATACCAAAATAGATACATCAAAAGAATCAGATTTTTATGCTGAACTAGCTAAATTTCGGTATTAGTAAAACCTTGTAAAACCCAGTGTTACCCGAATATCAAATCTCAAAATCACAGGAATTTATACGAAAACTTTAGGTTTATTTTTATGAGAAATGTGGTCAGTAAATTGTTCTATAAGACAATGGACACATTAGAGAAGAGAATTTTGTTTAATGCAAATGCTCTATGGCTCTACTTGCATTTTACAGGGACTCCTCAGCCATTGCTAGCAGAACTACAAAGGATCTTAAATAGTACCCCAAGAGAGAGTTGCAGCACCAATCCGATTACTTTCTAACCTCTCCGTGAGAGATTTGGTGCGGCGTCAGTGGCTGTTTTCAACACTTACATTCACTACCCTTGCTCTGATGATACATCTACTTTTACCGCCATCCGTCTGGCACCTGTGGCAAACACGTAGAAGTATGGTACGGTCGAGTTACCTCGTGAACACATCCCATGATTACTTAAGGAGTGGCTGCCCCTTTTGGAATGTTCTCCCGAGAGGGATTATCCTGACAACCCATATGTTGACTTGTTGAATTGAAATTCAACAGACACAGCTCTAGGGATAATACCAAATTAATGTTTAGTAATTTTTTAGTAAAGTAATATTATAAGGAATGAGTAGTTTTGAATCGCATGTAAAAAAATTGAAGGTGTTAGTTAAGGGCCCGGCCTTACCCCGAGGGGGGGGGGGTTTAACCTCCCCCCCCATCCCGTGGGGTCGTACTAGTAAGATAGTAAAGCCCAGTGATAAACGACCAGGTTTTTGGCGTTTTTTGAGGGTTTTTTTGTGTGACCCCCCCCCCCCCCGAACTTTGTTCGTGGAGTACAACCAACTCAGAAAAAAATCCTGTGTAATTACTTATTTTAGTCTTGTCAAATTAACTGAACGTGTGATTTCGAGGAAATAAATCTGCATACCAGCAAAAAAGGAACAACCAACTATACCTCGTGTTTAAAAGACTCGGTGTAAAGTTAGTTTTTTTTGATAGTACTATGTTTTTTTTCAAGAAAATTAATTTGATTTGTGATTTTTTTTTAAGTATATTGGTGCATTTCTCCACACATACTAGCCTTTTTTAAGCTCCACACATACTATACTTTGTAATGTTACACTCACACTATCCTTTGTTATGCTCCACACATACTAGCCTTTGTTATTAGTTTATTTTTAGTCCTATTTTTGGTTATAGAAATTTACACATTCCTTGTTCTATTTTTGTAATAATATATATAAATATTTGAAATATTTGTATGTTTTTGAAAAGATTTTTGATAAGATATTATTTTGACCAATCAACGATTGTCCAAGATATTCGACGAAAGCGTGTAGTCCCCAAAGTGACAAATACAACAAAGACGAGAAACAAATTACAAATTTTTAATGCGTTTTCAATAAGAATCGTAATTTAACTTGAAAAATGGCCAAGGACATAGTTAGAAAATTCAAATGTATTTTAATTAAATTGAATGTTCTTAAAAGAAATAGTATCATTTTTTTAAGATAAGCAGTCAAATTAATGACTTAAGATGCAGGTCGGTGGCCTGACATAATTTCAAATATTATATCATAACTACTAGTGGTTATGCTTATAGAATTGATTATATTTTATATAAAGTATGTCATCTGTGGAGAGTTCATTGGACCAGATAAAGTTAAAAATTTACATCTCCAGATTGAAAGGGTTTCCCATCAAAAGTCACCAAAAAATTTTCAAAGACTATAAGTAAGGAGTACCTTAATGGAACCGAGTGCAAATCGGACCATCACAAATCTCCGGATTTTTTGTAACAATAATATTTATACTTACATTTAATACCAATTCACTACTCCTCGAAGTTTTCTTATTTTTTTTCAAGAATTCATCGATTTTTTATCTTAATAATTCATTTCAATAAAATAAGAAAATACGCATCTTATAAAAATACCCAGGTTGGGATTGGGGGGGGGCGACCTTGAGTCTAAACATATTAATTATTCTAAATTATTGTTCTGTTGTGGTTAAAAATGATTAATATAAGAATCCCAACATATAAATATCTTAAAAAAATAAAAACAATTTATAAATTAAAATTTTATGATTGAGAGTTGTCAAATCATCCATACATCTCTCCTTACCTTTCGACCTCCACGTGGTTAAGACTCAGTAGGGCCACAAAAATACTCAATCTTAACATCCTACTGAAACAGTTCGACGATTTGGTCAAACCTCTGGTCAAGTATGTAGTCAGATGATAAATCTATCAGTGAGAGGCAGTAACTGTGTTTCCGCGGTCTGCGAGAAACACTGACATTCGAGAGAGGGTTGGCACATTAAGGAGGCACACTTGTGCCATTCTTTAGAAATAACGAATGAAAGCAGGAAATAAAATATAGAAGTCACTGATTTTTTCAACTCAGTAAGACAGTGGAAACCAATCATGCATGGAATGTCAACCAGCAGTGGAAGTAGGTAACCCCATCGCTTAAAGGGCTGTATCCCCCCCTCCCAGAGGTCTCATGTTGAAAATATATATCCTAAATATTAGGGAATGCAGATCTGGTGATAAATCACCAGTAGTGGCAACCTGGTCTGATGTCCTTCCTCTTCTTCTCCGGGTTTTTTATTTATTTCAAAAACAAATAAAAGCCATATTCTTATCGCTTTTTCAAACGCAGTTGTTCAAGTGAAAGCAGGCTTTCGTTCTGTTTTTTCCTGAAAACTTTTTCCATAAAATAAGCTTTTCAAAGAAAAGTTAAGTACTACATTAAGCCAAAAAGAGCAAAAATAAAATCAAATAATCTTCCAAGGGTAAAACTACCACAAATCACCATCAATAAATAAATGAAACCCAAAACGAACAGAAATTACAACAACTAACCAAGTTAAACCATTCCCAAAAATTCAGTCTATGCTCTTTGACAATCAGGATACACTTACACTTTTTTGATTTTGTTAAATTGTAAGAGCAGAAGTAGTAATAGTAGCAACCCTGAAAGGTTCAACTGAATATCGTCAGTCGTTCTTGGGATATCGTTGTACACCGTGCCTTTTGCTTTACTTTTAAAGCGACATTTGGTTTTAAAGTGCGATGGACAACTTGTATAACTGAGGGGGTGTTGACATAACCTATATCCCTAGAGACATATTTACTGGACCGTTAGACTATGCTGAACAAAATTGCTTTCTCAAAATTTGGATTCAACGTGCTTGGAAAATTATTTTCTTAGGAGGGTTGCCTACACTCCAATCACTTTGGACTCTTTAAAAGGGCTCTAGAACTTTAAATTTCTAATCGATTTAATTCCTTAAAAAGCTTCAATGATATTAATAGCTATAAGATAGCAGTGCTTCCTATAATATTGCTCATATCGCGGCTGCTGCGTGCACTTTTCGTATGATCGACTTTTACCAAAAACTACTTTTTACATTCTTCCGAAACGGTTTCTCCAGCAGCTTTGTCTGGTGACAATTTAATATTTCCATCTTTAAAACTTTTTGGCAAATAAAGAAAAACCCACGTCGTGATAGATTTGATAATTTTAATCCGTAAATACAATTTGTGGGCTGATAGACTCCATAGGCCTTTATTTATGCAACATGTGCACTTAGTCCTATCTGGCCGCTTCAATTTATGCGTGGTGTGGTCTCAGGTCAGGTCTTCTCTGTGCCAGGGATACGAGCTGTCCAGCAATTTTTCCATATAGTTCATCGTTTACAAGAAAAAATTCTGATTTTACAATGAATAAGAGAGGATCTTCATGTGATGGTGAAAAAATGTTCAAAACTGCGCCTAGTATTGATAATAGATTTGCAGGTTAAAAAAGCTCATACTGAATTGCCAATTATAGTACAGTTAAAAAAAAACTGTGGATATTTACTAATCCCTCTGTTTAAGCCAGCGTTTTCCAAATTGGGAGGAATGGACTAGTCTATGTGGAGGCGCGAATGTTAGACGAGATTGAAAAAAGGTATCAAATGAAGTTAAAGCTACTCAGTCACGCAAAGTATCCTAACCGTAAGGTATCCTAACGCAAAGTAGACTGACGGGGTTTACTGGCCCAGGCTGAACAAAAGCCAGGTCCGGCTCTCCCTCTAAGGTAAAATTGGTAAGATTTTATAGATGATGCTGGATAGTCCTTTGAAGGAGACAATCAATTAGACGATCATCAGAGACGATCTTGGCGATCAATTAGTTTCTCAAATATGCACTTTCACCTTACAAGTTGAAGAAGGGAACTGATGTAGCTAAAACCGTATATTTAATTGGATATTTTCAATACGTTGAAGGGAATAATTTAACTGAAGATATATTTTTTTGCAAACGCATTCCTTGCAAAGTCACGGCCCGTGAAATTTTAAGTAATGGACAATATTTTTTAATGAGAAAGGAATATTGTGTAATAATACATGGTGGGTCAAGTCCTTCTCAAAGACATAGTTATTAGATTTTTCGATTTAGCTCAAAAATGTGGCTAGCTTGAAATTTCCATCGGACGACTTTGGGAAAAATGAGCGCGGGAGGGGGGCTAGCTAACCTCCAATATTTTTGATCACTTAAAAAGGGCACTATAACTTTTGTTTTTGGGTCAAATGAGCCCACACCCGATCTTCTGCGATCGCGTTTTCTATACGATCACCCATAAGAAAAAATAAACACGCATCCGTGGTCTTCCTTTCGGAAAAAAAAAAAAAAAAAAAAAAAAATGTACAAAGGAGATTGAAACCTTTGCAGTAGAGTTATCTGGTATACTGAATTTGATGGTGTCATTTTCATTTTAATCTGATCGTGTTATTTTCATTAAGATCACTTGATGTTTTGGGGGTGTTTCCCCGTTTTTCAAAAATTGAGCAAATTATCTCAGGCTCGTAACTTTTGGCAGGTAAGATTAAATTTGAGGAATTTTACATATTTCGGATAAGCCTCAAAATTTAATTCACTTGACACATCCATCTTGATCAAAAATCTGTTTCTTAGAGTTTCGGTTACTACTGAGCCACATCGCTCCTAACTTACAGTTCATTACCACGAACAGTTTGAAAATATGAGCGCTTAAAGACATTGTTTACAAAAGTAACAAAATTTATAAACTACATAGACACAGTCTGTTGTAAGTTAGATTATTTACAAAGCTGTCTGACAGTATAGGAGATAGTTACACGCCTGACTTTGTACTAAAAATTAAATAAAAAATAAAACAAGTTGTGTTAACTGAAAGTAAGGAGCGACGTTAAAACTTAAAACGAACAGAAATTATTCCGTATATGAATGGGCTGTCCCCTCCTCAATGCCTCACTCTTTACGCTAAAGTTTTTTTATTGTTTAAAAAGATAGAGTTTTGAGAAAGTCAAACTTACGCGTAAAGAGCGAGGCATTGAGGAGGGGACAGCCCCTTTCATATACGGAATAATCTCTTTTCGTTTTAAGTTTTAACGTCGCTCCGTACTTTCAGTTAAAAAAGAAACTTGTTTTTTTTTTATTTAATTTTTGAACTTTTTTGAATTAATGCAGGTTTTGATTTTGGCTCACCGTACATGAGTAATTAAAACCAAATTTGCATATTAATTTTACTTTTATTTGTTTAAATGGCTTTCTCGAGCGTTGTTTAATTTTGTTTACGAACGTTTTTATTAGTAATAAATATACATAACTTACGAATTAACTTACGTAATGAACTTCTATATTCATAGATTTTTAATATGTATATTAGGGGGTTCGCCCCCTAGTCAATACCTTGCTCTTTACGCTAAAGTTCGAATTTTGTTCCAATTCTTTAAAAATGACCCCTTAATCACAAAGGCCGTTAATTAGAATAAATAGCTCTCATGAAAGTACTAAAAAATCTTTGGCTTAAAGAGCGAGGTATTGACTAGGGGCAAACCCAATTAAGTACGTAATATTTTCTGTTCGTTTTAAGTTTTGATGTTGCTCCTTACTTTCAGTTGCAAAACTTGTTTTTTCATTTAATTTCGGATCCTTTTTTTAAATAATGCTGGGAAATCAGGCACCCCCTTCACAGCAATGTCCCTTCGCACATGATAACTTCCTCCATGTAAAGATCCTCCCACAAAACGCAAATACGTTTAGGGAGGGTAATTTAATTACTAAACTGACCCATATAGTGCAAAGTTTTAGGAAAAGTAAGTATTTTGAAGAAATCGATGTAACGGCCATGAATGGATCTATTAATTAAAAATTTAATGTGAAAGCATTCATGAGAAAATAGAGCTATGGAAGACAAAATTTGGAAAAAAAATCGATATATTATCACTTTTAAATACCATAGAAAGAAACAAAAATCCATTTGTTGAACGCTTGGATACTTTCATTTCTTAATTCATTTCTTGAATTACTTTAGTGATTTTGATTTTAAAAAATATGTGTGGGTACAGAATCCTTTTATTGACGAAGAAGAGGATACATTTGAATTAACAAGTAACAAGAAAAAAAATTTGATTGAATTATCTTGTGTTACTACTTTAAAACAAAATTTTCAGAATGCATCACTAATTCAATTTTGGCTAGATATTAAGAGTAAATATGATATTTTGTCAAATCAAGGAGGCACACTTGTGCCTCTTTAAAGAGGCGAAAACAACAATGTTAAGCGATTTCCGGTCCTAGCCGTCGCAGAGAGACGGCGGTGATCGCATTTTCTAGCCTAAGCTCAAACTAAGAAACATGCAAAATTTCACCCCTCTCCGACTTTATCTTCATGGGGGAAAGTGGGCCGGAAGTTTCGATCCTCCTACCACAGCCCCCTTTAACGTTGTCCGATCGGGCTGAAATTTAGAGGATGAGCTTTCCTAGTGTCTGGAAGCTTATCCTCAAAATTTCAGCTCGATCCGATCACTCCTTCCCTGTTTTCCAAAAACCAAACATCAAGTTTTTTTTATCAGCCACGCCTACAGGCCACAGTTGGCAACGGATCCGGGTGAATGAGGACTCATTGGAAGCAGAATTCGACCTATTAGGGCATTTTGATATTTTCAGACCGAAAAAATTATCCCCCGAATTTAAATTTACGAAAAACCTCGTTTTCCGATAAGAGCCCATGTTAATTTTTGAAATTCCAAAAAGCATAGTATTTCATTATTAAATTAGATCAAAATAGTCCTCTTAATCTAACAAGACTGATGCAAGCTTCCAAAATTTCCAGCTCTTTCCCAGAAGTTTTTTTGTCGAAAAACGAAAATGTTACTTTGTATTTGCTTGCGTCGAAAATAGATTGCCCATACTAAAAATAATTTAAGAAGAGTACTCTGATGGTACAGTGGTCACTATTCCTGTCTGTCATGCGGAAGACCATGGTTCAATTTTTTGTCAGAGTAAATTTTTTATATGTTGAATTTAAAGCAGTATCTCTTAAATTTAAAGTTTAAAAAGAAACTCAGTTTCTTTTTTAAATCCAATCTATTAAATCCTTCGGCTCAACAGGCGTCTCCAGAAGAATATCACAGTCGGCCTTCAGCTTACAGGTAAGTCTCCACTGTTTTGATAACATGCTGTATACCCGCATGCTCGAAGAAAAGTTGAAAGATGAAAATCTTACTGTGCATTTGATTTGAGTATTCAGGAATTAAAAGCCTTAACAAAAGAATCTTCAAAAGCGGGGGGTGTGGGGGGGCGGCCGCCCCCCTACTTTAACTACTGACACGATCAGCTAACAGTAAGTCAAGCAATGATAAGTAATAAACTGTACAAAAACGTGCAGAAATTATTTGAAAAAAAATACGTTTTCTAAAGAGTTAAAGAGGCTTAGTCACAAGTTCGAACCTTAAAACGTACAGGGATTAAGAGGTAAAGTTGGGGGGGTGCCGCCCCCCCAACCCCCTCGCTTTTGCAGCCTCTTTTGTTAAGGTTTTTTAAGTCCTGTAGCCTGCAATCAGTTGGTCGTACCAAGTTCATCACATTACAGCTTGTTATCGGTTAGGGAAAAATCTCCTGTAAAAAATCCAGCAAACAGGCTCAGTACTGTTTCTAATCAAAGAGATGCAATAGGATGTTCTTACTGTAAAAATTCAAGCAGACTTCGTTCGTGTTGCAAAGCATTTCTTTGCAAGGGAAAAAAGCGGGGGTTGAGGGGGGCGGTAGACCCCCAAAATAAAAATCTTAACAAAAGAGGCTTCCAAAACGGGGGGTTTGGGGGCGGCAGCCCCCCAACTGTACTTCCTAATCCCTGTACGTTTTAAGGTTCGAACTTGTGACAAAGCCTCTTTAACTCTTTAGAAAACGTATTTTTTTCAAATAACAAAACTTTAAAAGTATTGCTGCCGTTCGCAAAATCTTATTTGTACGAAACAGGATTATCAGCTATAGCTGGAATGAAATTGAAATATTGTGCTCGTTTAGTTGTAGAAGATGAGCTTCGTGTAGCTATCTCATCTTTGACACCGAAATTTGACAGACTTTGTGCTAACTGTAGGCAAGCACATCCATCTCATGAAAAGACAATAATTTAAAATTGTTATTCGTTTCTTTGTTTGTAATAGTTTATCTTAACAAATTTCGTAGTACTAAAAATGTTCGTGCCTAAATTATTTTATTAATGGAAGGGAGGCTCCATATGATCAAATATATTTAAAGGAGCCGTGGTAAAATAAAGTTTGAAAGCCACTGGTTTAATCAGTCTACCACACTGCTTTCTTTCATGGCGAGTGAACGTATGAGTTAGGTGCTAGACGTTCGTGTGCCAAGCCCTATCTCATAATCGTGGTGTAGGAATATCTAACACACAAGCGAGTTTCTCCAGGGTACTCAGATACTGAATAATTATTCTGCGTTAGTGCTAAATGTTCACGAACTATACTTAGAAGGGACTATTTCTTCAGATATCCTCTACAATCTCGGACTTGCTTAACTCCTTATGGGTGGTTAAAAATGTGCAGGTGGTGGATGCAGTTTAGATAACACGCTTAATCTACACAAACGCTTAATCTACGCAACCTAATCTACAGAAAAAAATGGTATCAAAATCTCCCACAGGCCAAGTTTTTCAAATTTATTACCTTCTAATATTTTCAACAGCAGAATTTAAGTATATAGTTTATAATTTAACTATTCTCACAGATGCTGAAGCTTAGACTAATCTAGAGTAATGTTTTGTCTCTTGTGAGCTGGTGTATGGAATGCCTTACAGCAGAGGGACTGCGGAACAGAAGAAAGGTCTTACCGTCTTTGAAAATAACTGTCTTCGTCGGATCCTAAGGATCAGCTGGAGGGACCATATCAGCAACGACGAGGTTTGTGCTGGTAAATATTAACCAGACATCACCACCGTTGTGAGGCAGCTAAGATGGTAATACCTTGGGCATATCATCCGTATATCAGCTCATAGAAATCATAAAATGCTCCTCCACTACAACTGGAGGGGATCAATCTCCAAGGAAGACCAAAGAACACACTCTGTCGAAAGTACAACCAGACATCACCACCGTTGTGAGGCAACTAAGATGGTAATCCCTTGGACATATCATCCGTATACCAGCTCATAGAAATCATAAAATGTTCCTCCAATAACAACTGGAGGGGATCAATCTCCAAGGGAGACCAAAGAACACACTCTGTCGAAAGTACAACCAGACATCACCACCGTTGTGAGGCAACTAAGATGGTAATACCTTGGACATATCATCCGTATACCAGCTCATAGAAATCACAAATTGCGCCTCCACTACGACGGGAGGGGATCTATATCCAAGGAAGACCAAAGAACACGCTCTGTAGAAAGTACAACCAGACATCACCACCGTTGTGAGGCAACTAAGATGGTAATACCTTGGACATATCATCCGTATACCAGCTCATAGAAATCATAAAATGTTCCTCCACTAACAACTGGAGGGGATCTATCTCCAAGGGAGACCAAAGAACACACTCTGTCGAAAGTACAACCAGACATCACCACCGTTGTGAGGCAACTAAGATGGTAATACCTTGGACATATCATCCGTATACGAGCTCATAGAAATCATAAAGTGCGCCTCCACTACGACGGGAGGGGATCTATTTCCAAGGAAGACCAAAGAACACGCTCTGTAGAAAGTACAACCAGACATCACCACCGTTGTGAGGCAACTAAGATGGTAATACCTTGGACATATCATCCGTATACCAGCTCATAGAAATCATAAAATGCTCCTCCACTACAACTGGAGGGGATCAATCTCCAAGGGAGACAAAAGAAAACGCTCTTTAGAAAGTACAAGCATGACAGAAGAGCTCTCCAGACGAGTCTCATCCAAAAGTGGGAGGGCATCTACGCAGCGGCTCACTTGAGGGAAGATTGGAGGCTATTTACTGACGCACTTTGTACCTCTGGAGGCACTCGAGGAACTAAGGTCTAAAGTAATTGCAAGAAATCCAAATTAGCCTGTGATCCAAGTTACTTCCAACACCTGTATCAATCAAGCTTTCAATCCATTAGTTAAGCTCTATCGTGGAATTTTAAATCTCCTTTTGCCACTTTATATATTTAAGCTGTAATTTGAAGACTAGATTGACACCTGTTACTACCAGTTGTTTGTCCGGATAGTTGGTTTTTGACTGCATGGGCTCTCGTACTGGACTAGGGAGAAAGAAACAGCTCTATCACTGGAGCTGTTCAATGGCAATAAAGCGTGCTCTTTTTGTCAAAGTACGCTTTTGACGGTTGACTTTTTTTTTCTAACCAGTGACAACAATCTGATTCTGCAATCTAACATGACAGCCTCTTTGTGATTCTATCGATAAACGGTTTCACTAACATGCAACCCTTCTAGTAATCCCTCAGGTGGTGCAGTTTTGTTTAGATTGTGCAAAATTTACTACTGCATTTTGGGCTCCATCTTTTTTGTGAAGGTTGTCACTTAGCAGATAATGCCTTACTATAGTCACGCCATTTCAGGGTAGAGTAGCAGCACCTGGTAGTTCAATCTATGTACCATATTATTTGATGAAAGATCACTTTTGACTACAGCTATGTACACAGTAGCCATTTCGCGGCCCACTGGTTGAAGACAAGTGAAGGTTACATTACCCAATTGCTAGGGTACTAAGATTCATCTGTTTTACAATATCGAATTTGCTAATATTATGCTACCCCTCTACAGATAATGAGAACCTCTGACAGCTTTCTTTGAAAAAGAGCTCAGATCCTTGAATTTAATATGATACATTTATCAATGAAAGGATCTCACTTTGTTTGGATTGTTTAATGTTTAAAGTGGTGTTCTATTACAGTATTTTGTTTTGATCAGTGAAGAAAGGGAAGCATTTAAGCGAGAACTTGAAAAGGTCAGAACGCTCTAACCAAATGTCACGTTAGATTACTACAGAATACTCCAGCAGAGTGGCAGAATGGGTTGCAAACTCTCGAATGAAAACATTTCTAGTTCAGGAACAATATGAAGATCCTGTACCCCTCGTGCTTTCAGTTGGATTATCACGTGACGGAGCCAAATAGAAATGACCAGATGTCAGGGAAGAAGGAAGTAAGAGTGAGGATAGAGCATATAGATCTTTGGTCTTTGTCTTGCTTGTACCCGTTCCTCCAGATATCATATAATACAATGCTTCAATTACAGAAGTCTGAGTAAATCCTTGGCTGCCAAACCAAATTGATGAAGCTTTTAATGCATCAGAGTAAGTAAATACTGAATGAATTGACAATCCGTTTTATATACTGATGTGAACTCAAAAAATGAACAGGGATAGCAAATGGATCAAAACGCAAATGTTTCTGGAGAATGTCCTCTGGCTTAATTGGTGGATATTAGTGTTCTTGTTTTCTTACCAAATATACCTGCCAACGAAAGTGGGAACCTATCAATCCACGGCATAATTTGAGAAGATTTACCAGAAAATATTTCGGATTTAGAAATAGAAACTGATAAGCATTATTGCATCATCTAGAAAAAACAGGAACAAAGTCAGATCAAAGCAAAGGAAAACCAACTGAAAAATTATTTTGTTAGATTCAAAGGTAAACAATACGAATGAAGAAAAGTAAAGAACAGTGGATATTCTTACCTATGGCTTTATCACCGAACTGTGGAAAGAGAAATACATTGAATTTTCAAGTCAACGAAGGATCAGTGTAATAGCTGTATGGCATTTAAGCTGCAGAATCTCGCCGAAGAGGAGTACTTTGACTACATATTAGAGAAAGAAGAAGCTATGATGGAGGAAAACTGTGACAAAAACAAAGCCAACGGGAATACAGGGCTGTTTTGGTGACAACTCATGACCTTAACTCTACCTTGCTTTGTCGGAACATAAGTGTCGTCTCTTCACTATAATTATTTGAAAAAAAACTACGTTTTCTAAAGAGTTAAAGAGGCTGAGTTACAAGGTCGAACCTTAAAACGTACAGGGATTAGGAGGCACAGTTGGGGGGCTGCCGCCCCCAAACCCCCGCTTTCGCAGCCTTTAAATAAAAAAAAATTTTAAACTGAAAGTAAGGAGCGACATTAAATCTTAAAACGAACAGAAATTATTCCGTATATGAAAGAGGCTGTGCCCTCCTCAACGCCTCGCTCTTTACGCTAAAGTGTGATTTTCTCACAACTCTTTTTTTAAACAATAAAAACTTTAGCGTAAAGAGCGAGGCGTTGAGGAGGGCACAGCCTCTTTCATATACGGAATAATTTCTGTTCGTTTTAAGATTTAATGTCGCTCCTTACTTTCAGTTTAAAATTTTTTTTTTTATTTAAAGGCTGCGAAAGCGGGGGTTTGGGGGCGGCAGCCCCCAACTGTGCCTCCTAATCCCTGTACGTTTTAAGGTTCGACCTTGTAACTCAGCCTCTTTAACTCTTTAGAAAACGTAGTTTTTTTCAAATAATTTCTGCACGTTTTTGTACAGTTTATTACTTATTATTGCTTGACTAACTGTTAGCTGATCGTGTCAGGAGTTGAAGTTGGGGGGCTGCCGCCCCCAAACCCCCGCTCTTGAACATTCTTGTGTTAAGGCTTTTAATTCCTGAATACTCAAATCACGTCGTACAGGGTGCCTCCTAATCCCTGTACGTTTTAAGGTTCGAACTTGTGACTCAGCCTCTTTAACAGCCCCCCCAACTGTGCCTCCTAATCCCTGTACGTTTTAAGGGTTGACCTTGTAACTCAGCCTCTTTAACTCTTTAGAAAACGTAGTTTTTTTTAAATAATACACGTAAACAGGTTAGACATGCTTTGTTATGAAAATTGACGCGCAGATATTTTCATAACAAAGCATGTCTAACCTGTTTATCTGTATTATTTGAAAAAAACTAAGGTTTTTCGTAAATGTAAATTCGGGGGATAATATTTTCGGTCTGAAAATATCAAAAGGCCCTGACAGGTCAAATTCTGCTTCGAATGAGTCCTCATTCAACCGGATCCGTTGCCAACTGTGGCCTGTAGGCGTGGCTAAGAAAAAAAAAATGATGAATTTTAAGTGGCTATATTTGGTTTTTTGAAAACATGGAAGGAGTGATCGGATTGAGCTGAAATTTCGAGCATAAGCTCCCGGGCCAGAGGAAAGCTTAACCTCTAAATTTCAGCCCAATCGAAAAACGTTAAAGGGGGGCTGTGGTAAGAGGGTCCAAACTTCCGGCCCAGTTTACCCCATGAAGATAAAGTCGGTGGAGGATGAAATTTTGCAAGTTTCTTAGTTTGAGCTTGGGCTACAAAATGCGATTGCCGCCGTCTCTCTGCGACCTCTAGGACCTGAAATCGCTTAACATTGTGGTGGGTCGCCTCTTTATAGAGGCACAAGTGTGCCTCCTTGAATAGAGTATATTACCACTTCTTACGATCTTGTGAGTTGTGACATATTGAATATAGTATAGCACGAGACTGAAGGGCAGTTGAATGCGTCTGAATTTTTTTTTCGTGTGTCATTTACAAGTAAGAACACCTGCTACGATCTAACCAAAACACTGAGACAATAATTATATAGAGTGAAGGATGTTCATATCGGAACAGGAACGGAACTCTTTCTAAGGCACTTGTCAATTTTTTTTATTATACATGGATTTACAGGAATGCACAAGTATCGGGAAAAAGGACACACACAAAAGGAGTGTGACAGTGTACACAAGAAGATCGGAAACCGATGCAAGGATAGAGACAATTACATTCCAAACATGTATGCATCCGAAATGAAGGATACTAGGCGTAATCCTTACCCTTACCGAGTAAAACCAGTAAATCATACGTTTTCCAAAGAGTACACAGGAATGAAGTATTACCCCGACTATACACCTGGATGTAAAAAGGGATACTGACTATAACCATGGCTGTTGCTTATAAATACAGTCTCGATAAATCTATCAAACAGTTCGTGGTAACGAACTGTAAGTAAGGAGCGACCCGGCTCAATGGTAACCGAAACTCGGGTTTTGGATACCAATAGATATATTAAAAGAATCAGATTTCAATGCTGATTTCAAATATATAACTTTCATCAAGTTTAGCGCTACCCATCAAAAGTTACGCGCCTGAGAAAATTTGGCTGATTTTCAAAAAAGGGGGAAAGACCCCCTAAAAGTTATAGAACCTTAATGAAAATCACATCATCATATTCAGCGTATCAGAGAACCCTACTGTAGAGGTTTCAAGCTCCTATCTACAAAAATGTGGAATTTTACTTTTTTTGCCAGAAGAAAGATCCCGGATGCGTGTTTATTTGTTTGTTTGTTTTTTTTTTTCCCAAGGGTGATCGTATCGACCCAGTTGTCCTAAAATATCGTGGGAGGGCTCATTGGAAAGGAAATTAAAAGTTCTAGTGCCCTGTTTAAGCGACAAAAAATGGAGGGCACCTAGGCCCCCTCCCACGCTTATTTTTTTCCAAAAGTCACCCGATCAAAATTTTGAGATAGCCATTTTGTTCAGAATGGTCGAAAATATGATAAACATGTCTTTTAGGATGACTTAATCCCCCTAAGTTCCCAGAGGGAGGGCTAAAAGTTATGAACTTTACCCAATGTTAACATATAGTATTGGTTATTGGGAAGTTTACAGAATTTTTCAGGTGTTTTTTTTTCTGGTAGTGGGAGGTATGGGTGGGTCGGTGGTTATGTTGGAGGATCTGTTCATGAAGGAAGTTTTCATGGGGGTAGGGAAATTGCCATGAAGGGGGCGCCGGACTTGCCAGCATTATTTATTGGTTATTGGGAAGTATACAACCATTTTCAGGAAGGATTTTTTCTGGAGGGGGGGGGGCTAGACGAGGGGGTTAATCCGGAGAATATTTCCGTGGAGGATGTTTCTTTGGGGTAACGGACATTTCTATGACGGGGCGCCGGATTTCCAAGCATTATTTAAAAAACGATCAGAAGTTAAATAAAAAAAAAAACAAGTTTTTTCACCTGAAATGTTAGAAGGAATATTAGAGCTTAAAACGAAGAAAAATTATAAAGTATGTGAGGGGGCTTTACTCCCAGACAATATATCGCTCTTTAAGCTACAGTTTTTTTTTTTAGTGCTTTCAATAGAGCTCTCGCTTCTCATTAAACGGCCGTTGTGATTCAGGGGTTTGTGAATTAAAATTTTTTTAACTTTTAATGTAAAGAGCGTGGTATTGACTAAGGGGAGAACCCCCTCATATACGTAATAACATATACGTAATAAAAAAAAACAATAAAAAAACAAGCGATACGGCTCAATAGTAATCGAACTTTTAAAAACGGAATTTTGATGTCAATAAATGTATCAAAAGAATGTGTTTATAATGCCGATTCTAAATATATAAATTTGATTAAGTTTAGTATTACTCATCAAAGGCTACGAGCCTGAGAAAATTTACTCGATTTTTTAAAGAGGGGGGAAACATCCCCTGCATTAACTAAAAAACGATCAGAAATTAAATAAAAAAACAAGTTTTTTAAACTGAAAGTAAGGAGCGACATTAAAACTTAAAACGAACAGAAATTATTCCGTATATGAAAGGGGCTGTCCCCTCCTCAACGCCTCGCTCTTTACGCTAAAGTTGTTTATTGTTTTAAAAAATAAAGTTGTGAGACAGTCAAACTTTAGCGTAAAGAGCGAGGCGTTGAGGAGGGGAAAGCCCCTTTCATATACGGAATAATTTCTGTTCGCTTTAAGTTTTAATGTCGCTCCTTACTTTCAGTTTAAAAAACTTGTTTTTTTTTATTTAATTTTTTACAAGGTCAGGTATTTTCACTGTAGTCTCATTAAAATATTCTGTTTATCTGTCTAACCTTTATTTTATCTGACTTTGGGAAGCCGGAAGTGATTGCGTTCTTAAAAAAAAAATGTGCAAGGGTGTTTGTTTATTGTTTGGTTAATTGTGATTTTCTTGGTCAATATAACCAGGATTAATTAAAAATATCGCAACAAAATTGCAAAGGGTTTCGCAAGTACTTGCAGAATGTTTGCTTCGAGGAAGAAGTTTGATTTTCGGGAATGTAAAGGGAGATGCGATCACTTTCAATAGAACCTGAGTGAACAGTTTTTTCTTTCTGATAAATCTAGACATTTTGGGGATACCCCAAAATTTTGGGATAGTGGAAGCACTGGTATTGGCAATCATGGGCGCCCTTAGGTTGAATTTCAGGGGGGGCTTACCTGGTCTAATCGGCACTTCCAATACTGTATAATAAATATCTCAAAACAAAAATATAAAATATAAGGCGACGTCATTCAGCCGGAAGGGGGGAAGGTTGCTCCCCCTACCACACTTATGAGCGCCCATGCCGGCAATCACCTATTAGCTTTCACTTAAGCCAAGAAAACCTGGAACAAATTTAAGGACAAGTCACAGATGAACATTTACGCGATGTCCTATATCTGATTGTAAACTAAAAAGAAGACGCAGAAAAATTTTGCACCTATTTTCTAACGTCACGAACCAATACGTCCTTATTTCTTAGAAAATTATGCGTTTTCAATAAGTATCTTTTGTCCTTGTCTAAACGTAACTTTAAAGCCAAACGGGAAAAGTTATATGCGGTTTTCAAATCAGCGCTCGAAAAAAAGAAGTTTTTAGGCTCAACACGCTTTTCCTTACATTAGGTTCCACTTAGCCCCGGGACTTACGGCTGTAAGTTTCAAAAAGAGCAAGGAAACAATTTTCAGGCCTATTTCTGTATCTCCTAAACCCTCTTTTTCCCAATAAAAATGTCATATCCTCTTTAAAAAGGTAACGATTCCCGTACGTTTCGAGCCAATCGAACACCCAATATCAAACATGTTCCCTTTTTCCTATTATAAAACTTATCTGCAAAATATTGGCAATTTACCTAATTCACGGCTCCTGTTATCCCCAGAGGAAAATTTATTGGAGCTTTCAACTATTCTGATAATCGTCAGAGCCAGGTGGCAATGGCAGTTTCCTTATGAATACAAGTTCTAAAGTTCTACTTCAAACCCAGCTGTTGTGATTACACCCTCTTATCATCACTTCAGCTTCAGTCTGTCCTGGGCTAATGGTTAGCATGCTGAACCCATGTGTGAACGGTTGCTGGTTCGAGACGCCTGTTGCATGGATTGCGACAAGGGTCAGTGGCATTCCCCTGTAAGACAAGCAAATTCACCTAGATTCAAATGGATATCTAGGAGAATCAAGGGACAATACGGGAAACGTCGGATCTAAATCTAGTAGCTTTTATCATACCTTACCTATTCAGAAAGTATTTTGGAACTTATGCAGGTATATATTCTTTCTTCGATCAAACCTATATCAACTGACCATTGAAGATTCGATTAATGAACTAGTGTTACCCAAACCACATCGACGTTTCTATTGGGAGCCCCAGCTCCGTCACTGATTTATGGTGAAAATTACATTCTTTACATTCCAATGTATTAGCTGCGTTGTGAAGCCTACCTATTAAATAGTAAAGAACAAACCACGGGGAATCAGGCAGCGGAGTTGTTCGAAAATGACAGCATACCCAAAAGGAGCAACTTTCGAAAGACACATGTGTTATAATATCTTATCGGGTTATAGTTGCGTTGGATCATCTTGTATATAAAGATGCAGTTTTTGTGAAAAATTGCACGTCTTTTTAATATTATATATTGTTAATTACAAAACGCACTAGATATAGAAATTTCCTTTCAAATGCGCCATTAAATACCGCTCTGTGGTGTTTCAGCGCCCCACTAGCGGTGACGAAGAAACAAAAGGAAAGAAAAAAGGAGACATATCACTGCATCCCATTTGAAAAAGTGATTTTCGTTTTTGATCAAGATGGGGACTTTAATTCTCCTTAATAGGATTTTCGACTATGATGACTCACATAGACAGTTTTCATTTCGATACGACGCCATTTATAGGGGGTTTCAGGCAATGTTTTGAAACTAAAACAAGCATATTTTCGCAACAAAGTTTTATCATAGAGATTTATCGAAATAATAGTTACCATTCCTGAGTCAACTTCAAATGGTCAGCCTCACTCAACAGTTATTTTCAGAACAAGTTTTTAAATTTTTGGTTACTATGAATTAGAGTTTGTTCTTTATTAGGATAAGGGGGCAATATGATAAGCAAGCACAGGAAGATAGCCTCGTAAAACCTGGACTGGACAACTTGCTCCATCAAAGCTATATTTACCGGTAGCATCAAGTAAGAAATTTCTAACTGTTCTATTATCCTTTGTAGCACCAAACATTTTGTTAAGAGGAACACTTCAATTGTCAAGCTCCATGAAGATTTCAGTAGTGACAACCCTGCCTGGTGTCATTACTCGAACTAGTTAGGTCAAGGGACAGTTACAGTCCATAAAACATTATGCAAACTCTAATTTACGCATCATTGAAGAGAATATTTTAATTGATTTCCAGTTATGACAATATAATATTTTCACAGCAAACTATATGAAAGACAGCATACTAAATTTCAAATATAGTAGAATATAAACTCAATGATGTATATAATTGAGTAATACATCAACTACGTAGAAAAGTATAAAGATAATTAAAAACCATCCAGTTAACCATGATAAATGCGATGAGGGTGTTATAAAGTTTTTTTTTTCAAGCACGCTTATTTAAGTGAGAATTTTGCCCGAGAATTATGAATGATATGTGTGTTGCCTTGGGTTTTACCCCACAGCTGTGCTACTGAGCGAACATTGAAATGGCAAGAAGTCGGTTTGAAAAGCTTTAGAAAACACAAATTTGTTCCTAACTATTGCAAACTAATACTACGTCTTTACATTTTGCCATATTCGTGTTAAATGTAGAAAAACTGCTATTTCTATATTCCACTTTATTAATTTCAGAAATCATGCTTTAAGTCTTTACTCTGATTGGTTAATCATAGACTTTATGCTAGAAAGTTGAATGACCTTCAACTTGAAAATTACAAACATGATACTGTAAGCTGTAAGCACTGTTTTAGTTTTGTCCACAAGTATCAGAAAGCCATAGTCCCAGAAATTTCAAGAATAGGCGAGTCTAGTCTCTACCACCAAACTCAAGCACAATTTAAGCACTTAAGGCTGGTAAAAAAAAAGTAATTCTGAATACGCAATCCAGAAGTATAATCATCCAGTATTAAAAAAATACATTTTTACTGTTTTATCTATGATGGAATCAAAATTTTAAGACTAATTTAAAAACTGCACTGTAAAGACGTGGATACAAAGGAATACGACTGGAAAATTTGACCTTAAACATATCCCTTAGAATTTTACTTTCAAATATGCGTTTTTATTAGTGAACAATAGCACAGTCCTACATAGCCCCGATATGAATTTCGGAGAAAATATATATTGGCAGATATTGAATAAAATCCAAACCTAATTTAGTTTACTTTATTCATGTTTGGC
Source organism: Artemia sp. Qi Xiang Cuo (assembly GCF_049724085.1). Taxonomy (NCBI): domain Eukaryota; kingdom Metazoa; phylum Arthropoda; class Branchiopoda; order Anostraca; family Artemiidae; genus Artemia; species Artemia sp. Qi Xiang Cuo. The sequence continues at coordinate 4,057,259 of NW_028297431.1, forward strand.
TGCCAATTGGATACAAATTTCCTTTCAGAAACGATTTTTTCACTTTTCTATGATAAGTCAAATGTTAAAGGTAAGAATAGAATTATCTTCTTCTATTTTCATTCTCCTTCAAGGCAATAATAAGAACAAAACAGTGACCGTAGTAAAAAGAGCAACACTATTAATAATAAATAACAATAATGGCAACAGTAATATTTGGATAAACTTTAAATACTGGCCAGAAATTTCTATTGACGCACCTAACCGAAATACTAAATACACAAATTACAAAACCTACTAATCAGAAGTTCTAGCTAGAATCACGTATTTGAAAAAACAAAGTAGGCCTAACTATGCTTATTTACATATTTACATGACAGATACGTTTGTATATATCGCAGAAAAAAAAATACTAGGGATAGAAACTTCACATCTTAAATACTTGGCTAAAATATACAAATCAGTTACAACCGGGATTGTTTTTGAACGAAATCCTACTGTCAAAACTGAGGATTATTATACTACCTATAAACATAGGAAATTTTACACAAGCCCGAGATAGTAAAATCTAAAAAGCAGCATTTCCATTAAGTCCCCTATTTAATACAATATTAGCGCTTAAAGCGACATCCTAGAGAGGGTACAAGTCCGGCCAGAAACGACTCATTGGTACAAGTGTTCCGCTGGTGGTAATTGTATGTAGATAGAGTTGAATACATTCTTATAGAGTAATCTCTATTCTTTAATTACAAACGTCTCTCATCTGAAAATGCGATAAACATTTAGTCATTTCTGTTATTTCTGCGTGAAACTTTATAGCAGTGAGTGGAAAGGCCCAAAATGGTTTTAAAGAAAAAGCGAAAAAACTACTAGAGTCAAAATTAAAGAACTTATAAGATTAATTGTCTCCAAAGTGTGACTGATCATTAAAAGTGGTTAAAAAGGCAAACTTGATGCAAACATATTTTCAAGGAGTGGTGGTGTTGGCACAATTTCTTCAAGTTTGAGATAGAAAATTCGCTGAAGTCCCTGGACAGATAGACTCCGTAGCTCTGGCAGTTTTACAAGAAGTCTTGAAAAATAATTAGACTTTTTCTGAGCTTCAGGATTATACGTGGCATGGTCTCTTAAGGACCCAATGATTCGTGTTTGAAGCTGTTCAACTCGGGCAGGTTCTCGCAACCCATGACGCTATAAAAAAAATTAAAAAAAACGACTTTAGTGTTAAAGTTTTCAGGCTGTAAATTATGATTTTGTTATTCTGGTAAAAATAGAATACGGTCCCTCGTATCTCCAACGTCATGTATCTATAGCTAAAGCTCAGGACAAAACACACAACACACTGTATTTCGGGATTTGGACGTGAAGATAATATTTCTAAAATTCCGTCCGCCAAACATCACCACAGTTCGTTTATCAGTTTTTGTTTAGACAATTTTTTCAAATACAAGTAAAAACAGTGGTTAAAACTGAAAATGAGATAAATTTGCCCAAAACAAGAAGAAAGAGGCTCCCCCTCGGACCATTATTTATGACACTTAATGCCACATTCTTAAGAAAGGTAATTTGATTATAATTTGGATGAATTATTCTGAATTTTACTAATTCTTCACTATCTTCTATAAAGGACAAAAAACCTTCCAGCTTCCATTGATACGATCTTCTAGGATTGACTAATGCTAGCAAAATAAAATAAAAATAAAAAAACAACAGACCACTGCTACCAATGCAAAAGTACAATTTCCTTTAGTTTTAAAGATTGGAATTATATGGAGTTGGTGATTTTTGGCTACGATCATTGGCGCGCTTTTCATTCCAATTTGCTACAGTTTTGAAGATGTTAGAGCTCTTTTCCCGAACTGTAAAACATTCATAATTACTAGCCTTAAGACCCATGAACCAGCTTATTTGGCTGTTTTACAGTAGAATACATTACTATCAATTGATGCTCTTAACAAGGAAAAATTACACAGGATGTTTTGCTTTTGAATTTTCAAAAATATCATTGGTAAATTTATATGTTTCATACATGACCGATGGTTGTATATCACACGGTACACATAGCTGACAATATTTGACGAATTAAATGACAAACGAAATCATGAAGACGAGGAAAATGCCTCATGTAGTTAAAAAGAGAATGAGATAACAAAAAAGAAAATAATAGATAGTGAAAATCAGCTGCCACTTTAAGCCTAAAGGAGCCTCATCTGAACTGAACTGAGAGGGGAAGAACTAATTTATTAGAGGACGCTGATTTATAATGTGCACTTTAATGTTTGTGGCGTTACTGATTTAACGTTTGTTTGTGGCGTTACTGAATTATACAAACAATATCTATTTATCACATCAAACAGTCAAAATCAAGAAGTCAACTCCAGCTCTTGCCACAGCAAATTTGGTCAATGGATTTGATTTAAAGGCCCCTCAATTAGTTTATCATTAGTTTTCAAACAGTGAAGCTCATACGAATTCATAGCAATATTGTACTTACTACATATTCAGAATATGCTATGGAAATCCTACTGGAAAAGAAGGCTAATATAAAGAGTATCATGAATATACATTTCATATTTCCTGAAAAGCGAAAGTTCCCAGAAGAAAACACTTTATGTTAGCTTTGGTTGAAACAAACAAATCTTTTTGAAACAAATACAGTAGAAAATGAGTTTGCACCACCTCAGCTTATAATTTAAATTAAATAAAAAAAAAACAAGTTTTTTTAACTGAAAGTAAGGAGCGACATTAAAATTTAAAACGAACATAAATTATTCCATGTATGAAATGGGCTGTCCCCTCCTCAACGCCCCGCTCTTTACGCTAAAGTTTGACTCTCTCTCACAACTCTGCCTTATAAAACCGTAAAAAAAAATTTAAAGAAAAAAAAAATTAGACTAAACCTGATGAAACTTATATATTTGAAATCAGCATAAAAAACCGATTCTTTTGATCTATCTATTTGTATCAAAGTTCCAATTTTTAGAGTTTCGGTTACTATTGAGTCGGGTCGCTCCTTACTTACAGTTCGTAACCACGAATTGTTTAATTAATGAGAATTCCAGTATATGAGACTAACGTCCCATTTACGCTTTAATCGTAAAAGATGTGCTGTCGTCTAAGAGTCAAGCAATGAACAATATGCTTACATGTCTAAATTTATTTTTACAAACTTGTTCCATTTTTCCAAGGAAAGTAATCAGCAGCAGAATAAAACTTCTTTTGCAAATTTAAAATTGCTGCAGTAGTTTATTAATCTTACTAATTTGAGTATTATCTGGAGTAAATCTCAAAAACATATATTTTGCTTTATTGCACTACAATAACTATAAAACATTACACACAGTGCTTTTTGTACTACAATCCCCAACAAAACCAGTTCAATTTCCGTGCTGATATACTCACAAATGCTACTATATACTTGAATTTAAAAATATTTTAGATACCACACTGAGGTATCCCTTTGGCAAACTCTAAAGAAAAATTTCCATGACTCCCTAAAACAAAAAGAGGACTAACCTGTGACCAGAGCAAGGGCTGCTACGCACGATACTGCTGATATGTCAACATCTAAGGTTCGTAAATTTCTCGAGAATTCAAGAATACTTGGAAGCCAATCACCGAAAGCCCGAATTGCCTCTTGACGAGTAACTGAAACCCCATTGCAGAAAATGAGTCTTTCGTCCAACGCCCGTGTTCTAAAAAGAAAAAGTGCCACATAAAGTTGTGCAATAAAATTTTGAACTAAATAAAAATTTGCTCTAAATTGATTTTTTTTTTTTTAAGTTGTTCACATAGTGGGTCTAACCCACTTAGTGGGAATTAAATAAGACAGATTTGAGATGTCAAAGAAGAGCTGTGAAAATTATACTTGGACACAATTGCTCACAATACGATAATGCATTAAAACAACTCAACTGGAATTCCCTTTAAAGTCGTAGGCATGACCTGACATATCGATTTGAATAAACTGTTTGGACTCTCCAACTGAGTGGTTTATCATCCGGGTTTTATTGTAAATAAACCTGTAGTTATAAATTGTGTAGTGTGAGTTTTTTTTGAATTTTGTTTCCTACCCAAATAAAGGCTTTCTCTTAAAAAAGGATTTAAAGTTCCAGTCCGTTCAGATATATTCGTTGGTAGGGTTCAGATCCCTGCAATGTGTCCCAAGGATTGATTGTGCTACACCCAAGGGGAAAAAGCGGTGAATAGAACGCCAGGGGACAATCACCCCTAACTTTAAAATCACTGTAATACTTAACTGAAAAAAGAACCTAATTTTAAGCAATACACCCCTCCCCCTCCTGTGCCATAATGGGAAAGATTCAGAAAGCACCCACGACTCACTTGATAACTAGTAGTTTAAACTGGAATAGGACAGTAATAGGACGTAGCAAATGTGTCTCCCGTCTTCTTAGCTTTTCAGAAATGGCGTCAAAGATTAAACCGAGAAGAAACTACCCTGCATTTTCACTCGGTTTTTACTCCTCGAAAATCCCTTGGCAAATTGTAGAGCTTGATTTGTTCTTTACTGAAAACACAACTATCATTCACAAGGATTTTTGTAGCCAAGAAGCTTCTGTAGTCATTAAAGAATGTCATATTTTTTGAAATTTAAGTTTGTATGGTAATATTTTTTTCATTTGATGTTTTCCTTGACAGGCGACATTAGGTAAGGCTAGAATACGAGGGATAAGAATGGAATATAGCTATGCCATAGTCCTTACCTGTATGCGAGTCTAAGGACAAAAAGTTCTAGACATGCCGATTGAAAGAGTAATTCTTGGTCTTCTTGACAGAGGTCTAAAAAACCAGGTATACGCTCAGCCCACGTCCTTATCACACCAATCGATAAAGTAATCAGTTGAAAAAAGCGACTTATTACTCCGGAGTCGGATATAGCATGGGGTTCCATCTCGCAAATTTCACTCTAAAAGAAAACAAATCATACGATTATGTCGAACAATTTTGGAAAACACTAACACTAAGCCAGAAACACTCGCTTTTACTCTTCTGGGTTCGTATCGTTTTTTCGATCCAATAGGTTCAAGGCTAATATTATAGTTATAGCTAGATAAATTTCCGAGAACTACTATTTATTGTCTTCTTTTTTTCTCTTTTTTTTACTGCAAGGGATCATTGATTATTAGCTATTGATTTGGGCTCTGGTCGAGATCAACCAGAAGAAAAAGGACACGTTATAAAATTACGTTCTAAACAGCAAAATTACTTTTATTTCTTGATATACTTGGGACTTGATATACACCTATCTTAGACTGAAAAATAAAGAAAACTAAATGCTAAAATAGGCAAAATTCCAAAACTAGTCTCTTTTGAGGATCTCCCCTCCCAATGAGCACTCTTAGCTATTGGACTCCAGCATATCTACTTAGAGAGGGAGGGTAATCCTTTCAGCCAATTCTCTCCTTGAATGTCAAGATTTTGCATTTTCCTCCTCAAATTTCCACAAAGTCATTGATGGTTTATCTTTTCACAGTAATAATTTTGATTCCAACCTATGGCAGACTAGAAATAGATAACAAACTAAAGGTCAATAATAGGTCACCCCAGTGGCCCTAATAAGGTTCAACTTTGTAAAAATGACACTGACAAGTAAACAGAAAACCTATAAAGATAAGAATTGTAAATTCTTAGCATAAAATTATGCAAAACATTTTAGCATTCTTAGATATAAAATTCTTAGCATTCCATGTGAAATCTTTGATGTCACCACGATTTACGCCTTCTATTTTTGCGGTCTTTGAACTTAAACCTCTCAAAGGCGAGGCTTCTAGCATACTTATGTATTTTGAAGCTTCATCTCTATATAATTAAAAAAAAAAAAAGTTATGAAAACAGCAACTGCTTTCAATTTAGTCGTTTGAACATTAAAGCCTTAGAAACTCAAAACTCACCCGGAATTTGCTAAAGCTCATTTGAAACCCAAAAAGAACTACTGTCAACGTGCTTTCTGGAAATAAAAATCTTGTCACATTTTCCACCATAAAATCTCCTAGCTCAAAATCTCTTGAACAGATTTTGACAATAATGTTGGTGGAGAATGAATTAATATTTAAGGGAAAATAGATTAATAGGAGCTTAGTAATTTATTTGTTTGATTGTAACAGAAATGGTTAAGTCAATGGCTTTTATATTTCCAGAGAATTCTTGTGTAGGCCCAGAAATGCAACACTGATTAGTATAAGCCCTAAGCATATAATATGCATGAAAAGCCTGATTGCTCCTTCTGACGAGTGGACCGATAAAACTGTTTTATTGTAAAATTTGAGAAATTGCAAAATAAGAAAAAAGAGTTAAAATCAAATTCGAAAAAAAATTAACGTAGTAAAAAAAAAGAAATACTGAAGCAAAATTGATATATAGCTAAACATTCGAAAAACGATTAACTATATAAAAGAAAAGAAAATTCGCTTAAAGACGAAATCAAAGGGGAAACACTGGATTTGGTGAAGCTTCTAAAATTATCATTTACGTGACCTTTTTAGTGGTAAAAGGGTATCAATGAATTCTATATACAGCCTAAATAACCACCAGTATCTATTCTGTATCATAATTTCAGCAATTCAGAACAAAAGTCCATTTGAGCACGGGGAGTTTTTTTTTTAAAGAAATGGCAGGTCTTTTAAGGCCAGAACAACAAGAAAAGAACCCAGCATTTCCCACTTAATCATATTAAGTGGGGAAAAAAGCAAAAAAAGCAGCCATTTCCCCCAAATTAATACTGGTATATATTTTACCATTACCAAACAAAGTTCTTTATACCTTGCATGCATCAATTTCCTTGTTACCTATACACTAGAATCCAGCCTAGCTGACAAGCAATAAACTGTTATTTTTAGTCGCTTTATCAATTGTTACGACACATAAAATGTATCATCAAATTTCAAGCATCGATCTTCAGTTATAAGATGGCTCCTGATTCGTGGGAAATCCTCGCTAACGTCACTGAATTAAGGAGATTGTCCTTTGACTGCGTTGCATATTGCAATGTCTCAACGACGTCACATTGCTAATGTAACAGATAAGCAAGTAGTAACAAAACTATATTTAGACAGTACAAGTATTTTTTTTTTTTTTTAAACAAATGCAAGACGTCAGAGTTAGAGATAAAGGGAAAACCGAAAAATAGTGTACTGGGGTTATGTGGTGTTAAAAGTCTGAAAGAAAAAGGAAAAGCTCATTCCTGAGGGAGACACGTACGCCAAAATTTATTTTGGGATGTAAGGTGGGAGTGGGTTGAATTCGACAAAAGAAAAATAGCTGTAAACAGGTGCATAAATTAGGGAGTGGGCCAGGGGGGCAATTTACCCATTGATTTCTCCCCTAGGTTTTGAATAAATGACTTTTTTGTTATTTTCTGTGAATATACCTTTTTGGTATTTTCACTGGAAAAAGAATAAAAAACAACAAAATTACCCCCCCCCCCGCAGACTCCGAAAATATATTTAACCCCAGCCCCCTCATTTTCATGAATTGACACCTGGTTTAGTAAAATATAATAAATTATTGTGTGAATAGTGAAAATCTGGAGCTTTTACATGGATGGGGCGGAGCAGGCATCGAGTCCCTTCTGCTACAAGCCTTTCCTTTTCTATTTGGGAATAAGATTAATTGACGTCTTTCTTAGTCAATTTAGTCAACCAAAAGCTTAGGCCGTGTACCTCAGGCCTGAAAAGTAATATAGAGATATAAATCAGTTAAAAGGGATTGAACTATAGTTTTTAAGGGAATTGATTGTTTATTTTCTTTATTTTAATAAACAAGGAAAGAGTTTCATGCATGCAGAATCAAGCTTTCAGAACTTCTCTCCTTCCAGGTTATTTAATTTCATTTGAACGTTAATTTTTCTTTTAGCTGAACTACTTTAAAAAACTTATGGGATTGTAGGACTAACCACTAATTATATGAACGAAGAAAGTTTACAGAAAAAAATAACTATCAATTGATATTCTTTACACGTGTTTTCATGTCTCGTTTTGTTCCCGATTTACATCAAGAGTTCTTAATGCCTATTTCTTCCAAGGTTAAAACAAAAACCTTCGTATCCTATTCAAGCTTTGAGGATTGTAACTGTGAGGAAAATTACTGACAGAAATTCCTCCAAGTAACGACTTTCTCCTGACGTCAATTAAAGATTGACGTCACTCGTTTCTAAGCGTCAAGAATCCCCTATACAGTTTTAAAATAAAACTTATTCCTGATTTCGTTGTAAAAGAGAAAAGACGCCTCTAAGTGAGAGTAGTTGTAGTCTAGTCGCTTATACCAATTACAAGATACAGTCTAGATACAGTCTAGACGCTTACATACTAAAATATACACATATTTTTTTATTATTTAAGTACTGAATGGAGATGTGAAAAGTCTAAGCAACAGGCGAAAGTAACATGCAACATTCAGCAATATCTTTTTAGTTTTCCAAAATATTCCGGACTTTTTAATATCAATGAAATAAAAAGACAAAAAAAAAGACACAATATAAATAGTTAGACCAGAAGGACGTTGAAGGACGGACAGCCAACCTCATATTCAGGATGATTTCTGTTTGTTTTAATGCCACTCTTACTTTCACTAAATAAAAATGTTTTTCAAATTTAATTCCTTTTCGTTCCAAAACCCTCTCCAGGGCTGTTCTAATTTGAGGGAGGCTACCCCTCCCTCTCAATCCCAATTCGTTACAATAAAGTTTGACTTTTGCAAACAAATGCAGAAATGGCTCATTTAGGTGTGGTCATTATTCAAAATAAAGTCAAATACATTTTTTAATGACTTGAAAACTTATATAGCTGCCACAGCCAAGCGATTATAATGCTTACTTGCAGAAACGTCGGCCAGAGTTCTACATACCGAGTGACATCGTTTGTTCATTCCCCCCAATATTTGTGAACACTCGTGTTAAGCATTTATCATAAGGCTCTAATATTAGAGAGCTAGTGTTTGTGTTAAAAAATTTGCCTCCAGAGGCACCTAGGGCATCGACAAGGAGTCTACAGTCTTCCTGGTATCCTGCTACCGCCAATACACCTTCCCACTCAGGTTGCAGAAACGTACTTAAAGAGTGCAGATCTTACCGGTATGTGCGACGTAAAAATAGTCCCTGAGTCTTTTTTTTTTTTTTTTTTTTTTTGACATCTTTAGAAGTTAACAAAAATGTATTTTAAAAAGTACCATTATGTATTATATACCATTTATCATATATAGTTAATAAAAAAAGACTAATGAGCTTACATCATTCAGAACAGGTGAAGTTTCCACATATGCGCGGACCAATGATGTAATTAGAGACACTGGTGGGGAGGGTGGGCACTGCTGTGGGGATTTTGACTTCGACGGCAATCTTCCTCTTCTTCCTTTTAAGGAGTCAGTTCTCACGACCTCCTTGACCATTCCGACTGTCAGACATTTCTGGAATCGGCAAAACTGACAACGATTTCGTCGTCTTTTATCTACAGGACAGTTTTTCTCCTCTAAACACACATATTTTGCTCCTTTTTGAACTGTTCTCTAAATAAAATATGAACGCTTAAAATATTTAATAAAAAAATTACTAACTACACACTAATACTAAATCAAATCCTAGAAGAGGGCAATTTTTTTCTAATGTTTTCAATGAAAACACCAAAAGAAGATTTTGTGACAGAAATTCCTTGAAAAAGCTATTTTAAAATACAGGAGGGCCAAAATTTTAGACCCCCTGTTTCCAAGTAAACTACGTCACAATAAATAGGATGCGTTTCTAGTCACTAAAGATCAGTTAGGTAGACCCCTAAGATTTACTAATAACAACCCAAATACAAGGTAGACCTAATTGCTAGGGGTTGTTTCACGTCACACTACTGATTGGCTCTGTTTGTCAAGGTTTGTGATTCGACGTCGCGTCATTTGTGAAGGGTTTCAGGCTCTTATCGAAATTCCAAAAGCGTGTTTTTATGATTCAAAACTCTGTTCTGCTAAATACATTTCTAAATTGTCTCAACTAGGGAATTTGCTTCACGACGGTTTCCTTGAAAACACGTTATAGGAATTTTGATTAGAATGGGTCGTAACTCGCTCTTTACTAGGCTGCAGCTATTGCTGACACCGTGATAGCTTGATTTGATTTTGCCTAACAGTTGGATTTCTATAATTTCAATACATGATAATTTTACTTTTAGCCTTCAAGACTAATCATTACAAATTTATTTCCTCTCGAAAGCTAACATATTCATTCTTTTCAGTGAAAATTAGTCAGTTAATCACAAGCCTATCAATGTTCGCATGTATACTGGAGCGTCCGTACTTTTTGCGATTGAGCGAGAATACAGTATACCGTTGCACTTGCATAGAGAAATACAAAAAAATCACTATTATAGAGGTTATGCTCTTTACTTCCGTAAGAAAAACTTTTCTTTATTTAATTATTGTTCAAGGAATATAAAGTATTATTTTCACAAAGTTGAAAAATCATAACCTTGTAATTCAACTAAATTATCGAAATTCTATGCCTAAATTTATAATTAATTGCCTAATTTCAAAATGTAATTCAAACTAATTAACATAAATTTAGATAATTCTATATAATTAACAAAAAATTCAACTTGAAAATCTTCCCACCCAATCAGCATGACATTATAGGAATCCTATCACCTTTTAAGGATTCTGCAAAAAAACTTGGTCTATAATGCCTTTAGCTTACCTTGAATGCATTCGGACCTTGAACAATGATAGCTGACACTAGTTGACTCGATTAGGCTGTTTTAAATATACACGATAAATTTTGAAGAAATATCTTTGTTTAATTTAGGTTAAGAAACTAAAGAAGTCAATATGTTTCTTTGTTAAAAATCGGACATTAAATGTACGATTTTTAAATGTCCGATTCGGTTGCACTTCCAATCTCCCTTAAACTTTACCGAAAAATAGGTGCAACTTTGTCACATACCAAAGAGTGCGATGGGTATGTTATCACCTATATCTTTAAGAGTTTGTAGATAAAAAATTCAATTCCTTGAATGGAAATAAAGACTACTAAATGACATTATTTCATTAGATAGCTTTTATCCAAACGCAGTTTTTTATTGTTTTCACTTACTAAGTGGACTTGGAGGTGGAGCTTACAAGAAGGGGATTCTATATCTCCAATTAGGGGTTTGGACTATGGAGACAACAACAGTACAGTTGTTATGCTTCCCAGCCTTTCCACTCTAGAAATGGCACCAATTAGTTTAAATTTTGGTGCCATGTGGTACTTTACGATGTGGTACTTTACGATGAATCTATTAAGAGAATTTATAAGAGGCTCGTAGACAGAGACAGGAGCTTCTAAATGAACCCTTAAATTTATCTCTATGATTTTGTAGTAGTTTGTGAGTCCTGGCAAAAAAATAGATAAAGAGATACATGCTAACCATGCAAAAACTAGGATTTTCCTCGTTTTTCACAATGAGTGGGATTCAAAAACTACAGTTGAGGAAAATCGATTAGCTATTTTAAAACTTTATTTCCGCCACATTTGATCCTATTTGTGCAAAAACAGTTGTTCTGTGGCACAAAATGGCAGAAAACACCACTTTGTTGTTGCATCTGATCTCTTCTGTTGCTTAAAAAGGAAACTAGATATTGCGATTTTCGATCAAATGAGCCCTCTTCCAAAATTCTAAGACAACTGGTTCGATACAATCACCGATGAAAAAAAACACATCAGTGATGATCCCTACAAAAGGGATTTTCCTTGTTTTTCAAGATGAGGGACTTCAATCACCCTATAAAAGGTTTTCAACCGCGGTAGTTATAATGGAAAGCTTTTATTTTCGATCCAATGCCATTTATGCGGGGTTTCATACTCTTTTTTGAAATTCTCATATACGAATTTTCGCAATAAAATTTTACTATTAAGGTAAACCGACATTCCTGAATTATCTTCAAATGACACAGTTTTTATAACTAGACAGTTTATCACAGCGCCTTTTAAACTTCATACAAGGTTAAAACCAGGGAATTCTAAAAGACAATCAAAACCTTCGACCAATTCATGTGTGAAGTATGGTCTAATTCTCTAAAAAGGTACCGCCTTATTGGTACCCAGCGTGGGGTGATAAAGCCTCCACGAGGACACAACCTTGGGTAACGCGGTAGGCAGGATTCGTATCTACTCAAGATGTTGCTAAAAACTACTTTAATACCCGAATAAAGAAAATACAATATTAGAGTACACTTGTGAACAGTCCTCTTGAAGCCGTAGAGAATCCGAGCTATAGTCAACTTGCACCGGCTGGCACCGTTGATTTGGAAGTGGCTGCTACACTTTCCAAGCTCGCCGTCTAGGTTGGCTAGTGGAGGTTACTGGAACTCTCCGACGGCAGTGATGTGGAGGTTATTGTTAAACTCTCCCCGCGCACCGTATATTATAGAAAGATGGAGGTTGCTCGAACTCTCCCAGCCGTGTTCCTCTAACCAGTTGTCACTGTTGGTTCTCAAAGCTGAACTGTCCACAAGTCGTCTTTTCCCCCTTCTTATCTTCCAAGGCCCAAGCATACAATTCTGGTTCCATGACCCCCCAAAGTAGCCTCTCATTGGCTGGCAGGTTTTGGTCATATGATCAAGTACCTTGAATAGAAAAGAAAGCAGAAACAAGTACATAAAACAACACATACCTAACTATACCTTTGAATTGGAACATGCACTAAATACCAAAAATATACCCTTAACGTAATAAAACACTAAATACAAGAAATACACTTACTTGCGTAAGCCTAGCAACAATCTTTACATTTCTCCCCCTCTCTTTTATTGAAAAAAATACATTTTTATTACTTTTTTTTCAAACATTTTAAATTAATTTTTATTCATTTACTACTCACATTTGTTATTATTCATTGTCCCCTTGTTCGACTATTCTAAAACCACTTTTTTTTCATTTCTCTATAATCAATCCATAATTTCCTTAATTTGAGGAGAATCACCGTGGAAATTCCGATAAGGATTAGGAAAATTAACGTGCCGCCAGTCATGATCCCAATACTCATGAACTGTGCTGATTCAATTTTTCTGTGTAAATTTGTTTTGCTCAAAACAGATTTTAGGCTGTTTATGCCTTTTCAGAATACATCTCTCTCTCAAGAAAGCTATGAATTTTTTTGAAGTCTAATGATTCGAAATCAAAATTAAGTTTTGTAGCATTGAAAAGAATTTTATTATGAGCGAATTCACTATCTATAGAACATACGTCAAATACGTGTGACGGAGTAATATTTTCAGCCAAACATGGGCTCAGTATAGGACCTGTTACATTTCGACGAAGACATGAATCACAACTTTCTACATAATTTTTTAAAAGTACTGGCAAGTTTTCAAAAATTGCAAATTCGCGTACTCGTTCTAGCGTTATTATTTACCCTTGATGGGCACCTAACAATAATTTGTTATGCATTAAGGCAACGGTTGTGAAGATAAGTTCTTTTGATACAAAAATTTTATATTTATTTACTCGTCTTTTATCTCCAGTACTATCGACTGCATAAACTAGCCCATTATGCATTACCAGTTCATATTTTAGTAGCCACTTTGATAATATATTTGCTTCATTTGCCTCAATTTTTAGCCTGGGAGACTCTATACCAGATTCATGATCATGATTTCCCTGTGAGCACAAGCTTGTGCCACCTTTGCGCGCCGGAATGCCACTCTTTTCTGCATCCCTATGGATGCAATCCTTTTCTGCATCCCTTAGAGGGGCCCCAATGGCTTCCCTCTGGATTACATGACCCCTTGTCATGACTTGCTCGTGACCAATAGGCACGATAGGCCTACCCCTTACGGTCGACCGACTATTACAAATTACAGAATTTGTGTCCGAGTCCTGAGACTCCATCTCCCGAAAATCAAATCGTTTTCCGGGTACAGTTTCCAAAAATTTGTACGCTGCTTTTATTTCTTTATCGCGCTTTTGAGCCTGTCTGAGTTCCTTTTCTCCTAGTCCAATAAAATCAGCATATTGACCTTGAAGGCAGTCAAATTCCTGTTCCAATTCATCAAGATTAACTTTTCTGTATTTTTCAACAAATTCAGAACTAGGGTGGCTCAAATAGTTGCTTGAATTTTTAACCCCAGGAATGTGATGAAAAGTAAGTTGCTCACTGTCTATTAAAACAGCTATACGGTACAACTTGGTATTTACGCCTTTAGCTCTCTTTAAATAAGATAGGGCTCTGCAATCTGTATAGCAATGTGTTTTAGCGGACCATAGAAAGTTTTTTTGAACATTTTTAATCCCAGAATAAAGTGCGAATAATTCTCTGTTATGATTGTCATATCTAGATGCGGGTCCGCTGAGAATTTTAGAATAGCTTGCAACTATTTGAAAGTGATCTTTGGTTGTACATTTTACGCAATGTAGAGTGCTGATTCCTTTCATGCTAGCCGTTGCGAGCAAATAAATATCTTCTGATTTCGATGGAAAACTCAGTAGACCTATGTTTGGATCAGTCAGTTTGGATTTTAGTTTTACAAATGCCTCCAATTTGGTGGGTCCAAAAACAAATGGGACATTTTTGCGAGTTAGGCGAACCAAAGGATATGAAATTTCTGCGTAGTTAAGGTAAAAACTTCGTAGAAATGAAGTCATGCCTAGGAAACTACGAACGTCCGAAACGTCCTTAGGCGGTGTCATCGCCCTAATCGCTTTAACCTTTGATTCCTGGGGAGAGATCCCTTCGGGTGAGACTTTGAATCCTAACAGATTGACCGAATTTGCAAAAAAACAGCATTTTGATAAATTGAGTTTAAGGTTGAATTCACGTTTCCTTTCAAAAACAATTTGTAAATGTTTGAAATAATCTTCAAAATTTTAGCTTTCCGTGTGCATTGTTAAGTCATTTATGTACCAAACTCAAAAAACCATAGAAGTTTATTTAGTCATTTGTTTACTAGGGACGTCCTGAAAAAATATTCCCAAAAATTCTAAAAATTGTCTAGGACTTCTTTTAGCTCCCATTGGTGCTTTTAAAAATCGGTATGACATACCTTTAACATTGAAAGAAAATAATTGGCGACTTTCTTTGGAAAAATTGCACGCATAAAGAGAGTGTTTTATGTTTAATGTAGAAAATTGTTTTTTCCCTGCCATATTAGTCATAACTTCTTCAATTCTTTGAATTTCCCATTGAATATCTTTAATACATTTATTGATTTCTGTAAGATCAATTAAGAACCTACTGTTTTCTTCATTCCAAAGATGTTTTGGTAAGATTTTACCCTCTTTATTAGGTTTGCCAATGATAAAAACAGGTGAGTTGAATGGTGATCGACCCACTTCAATAATCTTAGCTCGAAGCATTTCCTTAACGTGTTTCATTTTTATTTCTTGCATTAAAAATGGTAATATTAATTGTTTTTTGCTTTTAATTGGAACTATTTCATCAATTGGAACGAAAAACCCATCTAAGTCAATACCCTCAATATCATAAGCAGTGCCAGCGAATACATCTTTAAATTTACAAATGAAAGTCTTAAATTTCTCACTTTTTTTATCGGCTATTTCTCCGGTATTGATATGTTTTAAAAATTCATCATTAGCCCAGTCAGTTTTTAAATCTACCTGAGTTTTATTGCTTTGAAAAATTTCATTTTCAGGACCGGCTGCAATTAACCCAGAACTTGAGGGTAAGTCGTCTTGGAGAAGCTCAAAATGTCCCATTAATTTACCTCTTAATAAGGTTAATTTATATTGCGTGGGTTTAAAAAACACTAAGGGAAATGAGGAATGAGACACTTCACTGATTGACCCTGAAATACAGGTTTGCCACGCTGGTGAAGGTGTGAACATCGGGCAATCCCCATGAGCTACACGACTTTGGTTAATAGATTGCGGTATCACTTTGATTATTCTAAAAGAGTTTGGTGAAATGGTTATCTGTTTAGCTACATATACATTTCCTGTACAAGCGTTGCCGGTATTTTCGGCAAAAAATTCCCTAAAATTTTCTTGATATGGATTATTGGAGCCTAGACTGATTTGGTTTTAACGGGTATCAAGAGACATGTCTAAGGAATTTAAGACATCATAGCCTACTATTAGAGGAAACTTAAGTTCACTAATAACGAGAAATTCCCAATGAATTTTTCCTTGTTTCATTCTGTCAGATGTAGCAACAAGAATTTTTATTTTCCCTAAAACAGGTAAACTATTTCCCCTCAAGGATTTTATAGCTGAGTCTGAATTTTTAGGTTTATTTCGTGTTTGTCCAGTAAGGCTTTAGAATAAATTTTCCTATAATGTTGACCTTTGACACCCGGTGTCAATAAATTCTAAGATTGTAAAATAGTCTCACAATTTTACGTTTAGCGTAACTGGAGATGAGATACCATTGATTTATTCTGGTATGCTCAAGTAATAAATTTGTGAATAAGAACGGTTCACAGAAGAAATATTATTTGTTAAAGGAATTTGAATACTGTTAGACTCGAGTCGGTCAAGTCGAAGTATTTAGTTTTTTTTTTTTCCTTGTGGTAGATTTATAGGCGCCGGCGCTAAACAAAATTTTGACTTGTGCACTATTTCAACACAGCTAATACACGTTGTAGGTTCCTTACATTTAGATTGTTTATGAGGACCCCTACAATTCCAAAATTTTATGCGAGCATTGTTTATACTACTAAAATCATTCCTGAAATAATTACTTCTAGTTGATCTTGACATAGAGGGAGTTCGGCTGTGTGACATATCATGGTTAATGTTTTGACCGCTGACTGCTGCAGTTAAAACTTCATTAGGACTACAAAATGTTAAATCTATTGTTTCAAATTTCCTAGCTAATTCTAGTAGTTCATCATTATCGCAATCTGGTGATGTTTGTTCCATTACTCGGCGCGCGATGTTAGTTTTTAAGCCACTTTTAAAAATATTTGATATGAGACTACTGGCGTCGTTTTGGTCGGCTGACTTGCAATAATACTTTGCCTTACCAACTATTCTAGAATAAAATTTAGAGACTAATTCGTTCTCTTTCTGTTTTTCTCTAACTAATTATTGTAGTTTTTGTACTACACTTTTTTCTGGGCAAAAGGCTATTTTAAAGGTTCTTTCAAGGTCTGAAAAGTTCTTGATACTGTCCGGATCAACATTATAGAGAAATTTCTGAAAATCTTCCCTGATGTAACAAATAGCCTGAGACACCACTGAGGCGTCCCCCTTGGACTGACTCTTTTTTATTTGCTTTAGCGTTAAAATCCAGGAATGAATATCGGCTGGATGCGAAAGTATAGAAATTGGCGGACATTGTTCTATATAATAATTAACAGGCATAGGAGGAGTTGGTTGGTAAATATCAGAACTAACTCTCTGCGAGGTCAGACGAGCCTCTGCATCTGCTAGCCTAGCTTCGAGGTCTTTAACATGGGCCTCTAAGTCGGCCGGCATGGTTTTAAATTTAAGGCTAGGAAATAGAGACAGCTTAACGAATTATTAGAAAGGAGTTTCTTAAGAGTAGTCAACAACACCGTGAGTAGCTGCCACCAATGTGAAGTGTGGTGTGTTTCTCTAAAGAAATACCTCCTTATTGGTCCCCAGTGGGGGGTGATCAAGCGTCCACGAGGAAAAGACCTTGGGCAGCGTGGTAGGCAGGATTCGTATCTACTTAAGATGTTGCTAAAACTACTTTAATAAACGAATAAACAAAATACAATACTAGAGTACACTTGTGAACAGTCCTCTTGAAGCCGTAGAGAATCCGAGCTATAGTCAACTTGCACCGGCTGGCACCGTTGATTTGGAAGTGGCTGCTACACTTTCCAAGCTCGCCGTCTAGGTTGGCTAGTGGAGGTTACTGGAACTCTCCGACGGCAGTGATGTGGAGGTTATTGTTAAACTCTCCAAGGCACCGTATATTATAGAAAGTGGAGGTTGCTCGAACTCTCCCAGCGGTGTTCCTCTAACCACTTGTCACTGTTGGTTCTCAAAGCTGAACTGTCCACAAGTTGTCTTTTCCCCCTTCTTATCTTCCAAGGCCCAAGCATACAATACTGGTTCCATGACCCCCCAAAGTAGCCTCTCATTGGCTGGCAGGTTTTTGGTCATGTGATCCACTACCTTGAATAGAAAAGAAAGCAGAAACAAGTACATAAAACAACACATACCCAACTATACCCTTGAATTGGAACATGCACTAAATACCAAAAATATACCCTTAACGTAATAAAACACTAAATACAAGAAATACACTTACTTGCGTAAGCCTAGCAACAATCTTTACACATGCACGCCTTGACGGGGTAGGGAAGTAAAACCCTAATTGCAAAAAAAAATTTCTTGGTTACCTATTTCCATGCCCCTACGATTTTCCAGTGCCTCGCTAGTACTGTTTATTTTGTAATGTGTTTTCGTAATTTATAAGCGTCTTCTAATTCTTTCTCTAACGTATTTTTAACGAAATTCTAAAGTAATTTCTAACTTTTACGAAGATAAATACAATATCATTTACCATTCCTGAATTACCTTTGAATTTGAGTGAAAATACTTTATCATAAGGAAGTTTTTTTCAAATCTCATTTTGTAATTTCCGCTTGCCAATGAGGACTTAGAGGGTGTATTCAAGAGATGGATTGTAAGCATCTGTTTAGGGATTCACTAGTAAAGATATTTAATAATAATTCGTTTATGGCTATCCACTCCAAAATGCCACGAAAAGTCTATTTTTTGGGCCCATGTTCCAGTTTAAAATCTTGCTCTCAAGACCAATTTAAACAAAAAACGCAGATATAAGTATTAGCTTTCAAATGAACTCTTAAAAGTCGCAGAGATTCCTAGCCCCACTACTGCTGTAAAAATAAAATATTGAAACATCCTTTTTACATATCAGCGTTTCTTGAATCCGGGTTGCAGCGGTAGCTAGCAGCCTAGTAAGAGACGATCACGTCCAATGTTAAGAAATATAAAAACCCCTAACTCCTAAAAAAAAAGAGTCAGATCAAAATTCTTAAAAGATTGGTTTCATAATTAACTTTTATGTTAAAACAAACATAAATAACATTTGTTATTCCTGGATCAAGTTTAAATGTCTATATTTTTCGTTTTCATTTACTAGGGAGGCTGGTAGGGAGAGTATACAAGTGAGGATATTTTCATCCTTCATTTAAGGATTTTGATCGTGGAGATTCTGACAGAACCCTAATTATGCTTCCTAACCTTTCTCGAGAAATGTCACCGAAAAGGGGTATTTGTTGCATCATATGGCCCTGTAAGATTGAGCTATCGAGAAGAATTCGTAACATTTCGCAACGATCTTGCGGTAGCCTGTTAGCCTTGCCGTGGTAGAAAAAAAGGAGATGCATCACTGCTACAACAAAACTAAAGCAATTTTCATTGTTTTTGAAGGTGATGGGCTCAAAAACTCTAGTCAAGAGTTTTCCACCATGGCGATTTCCATAGTACATTTTTCATTTCTATCCGCCACCATTTTTGAGGGATTTCAAGCTCATTTTATAAATTCCCCAAAATTTGTTTCCGCAAAAAAATTTTATTATTAAGATAAACCTATAAAACAGTTATCATTCCCGAATCAACTTTACATATAACTGATCCAGGCTGTTTACTGACAAAGAGTTAGATTGCAGCTAATGCTGCAACCATGAGAAGCCAAAAAGACGTGCATGCATTGGAGAACAACCTGCTTCGTCATATATTTTTGATAAAAGTCACACAACCGCTTCAGGTAAAACGTATCATAAATCTGTAACTGATTTCCTTCCATTATTTACCTTGAAAAATCCTTTACAGCCTTCACATGTTCGAACGCCATAATGCTGACAAGCCGCGTTGTCTCCACAAACCGCACATAACTGTGAAGTAGATTGGGTTTCAGAGCCGCAAGAATTTTCAGATATTGAAAGTGAATCTTTCCTCTAAATAAAATAAAAAAAAACACGCCATTAGTAGCATAGGGTCGACTTATCTTACTTACTTAGTGATGACCAACAAGAAGTAAAAAAAGGTACAACACACCAAGGAGTAATCAGAGGCAACGTTCTAGCGTTGCCTTAGCAAAGAGACATGTGCCGTCAATGTATTTCTCTTTTTTGTGGTTGCACAAACTTAGAGGGGCTGAATAAATTGAAATTGGAAGCTCTAGTGTACTTTCAAAGGTCGGAAATCATTGGAGAGCAACTAGCTCCCTCCTTTACCGTTTTCTCTACATCCCCAATGCTTTCGGACCAAAATTATGACGATCTTCTGCTCAAAATAGTTGAAAGGTAGAATAAATATGCCTCTAGGAACAACATGCCCGCCTAGAGCCCCTGGTATAAAAGCCATAAATTATGGATATTGCCGATTATGCACATTTAGGTAATCTAGTGGGAAAATACCGGTTTGATCTTGGGTGAAATCTTTCAGCCATGGGGACCCCAACCCACAAGGAAAAATCGCACAGAAAATTTGACTTCCCGAAACAATGTTTTTTAGTTAGGGCATGGGTCCCCGAAATAGTCCAATAAACCTTATTTACAATTGTCCTTAAGCTTCCGAGAATCGTAACCACGACTTAGGGGACCAAACTTTATCTTGGGAGGAAGAGGGTTGCTAGGGAGCCCTGACATAAATAAAAAACTTGTTGTCCCTGATCAGTTTGAAACTTACTTCCGTCAGTTTTAGGGCAAGGGGAGCCTAATGTACAACAAAAATTAATTTATGATAGAATCCTCCCAAAGGTGAGGTCTAAAACGGGCCAAAAGAACTTTTTCCGATCGGATCAATACCTACATCTTAAAAACCTTGGGTCAAGAGGATCCTAGTGCACAAAAAAGAAAGAACATTGGCTCCCCCGAAAAAAAAGGCCAAGAAACTTTTCTTTTTCCATATGGCTTGACACTTACACCAGTAAGTTCCTGGGACAAGGGAATTTTTATCCACAAAACAAAAAACAAAAATATGTTGCAGGTAAAACTAGGACTGGATTTTTTTTAGGGGGGGGGGGGGGCTTGAAACTTATATTTGAAAGTCTTTGGGTCAAAGGAAATCAAATTCATAAAATAAATAAAACAAATACTGGCTCGCGAAAATGAAGTCCTAAAAAGGCCACTCGTTTTCTAACTCTTCTTCTGAACAGAATTAAAATTAAAACCTGTACGTCCCTGGGCCACGTGAACCTTATTTTACAAGCAAAATTTAGTTTTGGGGCACAGACATCCCTTCAAAAAGTAGTCCCAAATAGGGTCAAGCAACAACTTTTACGATTGGCTTGAACCTTTCAAGGACTATTATTGGGGTAAGAAGGCCACACACTTTTGTTGGTAGGGGAGGAGATGGTACGGTGCCCGGAAATAGCTAAAGAAAACAAGCAGAAGGAGAATATACTTCGAAAATGAATGCGTTATATCGATTCATGACTCCTCAAATTATCTTTTCTCCGATTGGCATGAGACTTTCGATGAACGCAGACTAGACTAAGGGAATATTAACGAATTCAATTCAATCGGGTTTTATTAAAACAAAGAAAAATAAATACACATAAATAAACTTCTCTATGCAAAAAACGCATGTTGAGTCCCTTAAAAAAATAACGATTCCCCCCCAATCACGCTTTACGACTCTCACTTTACTCTTCAACACAACCACATCCCTCATCCATACAATTCATATCTAAGAGATTCCCCCCTTCCTCCCCGAAAGCATAGCTACCTTAACCTTACAACATAATAATAAATAAATAAAGTACAAGATTTACCTCTCTGTTGTTCTTCTTTTGAGACTGTCGAAAGAACCGTCCTCTACTTTGAAAGAGCAGCTTATTCCGGGTAAGCTGTTTGTGCTGCCCGAACTGGTAAATGGTGTGAACTGCTGAAGTGTACTATGATTGTGTTGGTATTGAAATGATGCTTGACGTCTAAATTTGGATTGGCCACACAGAGGGGTTTGCGACTCTGACTTGAAGCTTAAACTTCTTCCTGTTTTATAATGAGGCGAATAAGTATCTTGAAAGCTGGGTAACTGCGACGCATTCTGCAAAAATAACAATACTGAAAAACACTATTCAATCTCGGTAATTCAAAAACTTACTGAAACTTTTAAAAAATGCATTTTTTCAACTATTAAATGAGTAATTAGCATCGCCAGGGCGGGGGGGTGGATAAATAGCGGAGAACCTGGGGTAAAAAAGAAAACTTAGATGGGCCAGAAGAGGAGGATCTGGGCTCTTTTATATTTCTCTTAGAATGTAAGCTCGCATCTTAGTCATTCAGTAGAAAATAAAATTAGAAATAAGAGCAACACGGCATAAATATCAGGTGACTAATGACTTAGACACATGAAATACAACTAACGCACATCTAAATTACCCATAATCTACGATGACAAAACTAATTATAAATACAGAAGAAGCTGAAACAAGAAAAGATAACGTACGTTCTCCCCTTCTCGTGGGCCTCTGTGCAAGGATAGTTGTATGGGAAAAAATTGTAGGGTTCAATATATGGTCTTTTATCAAATTAAATCGATTGGCTATCTCAGAATTTTCACTCGATAGGTTTTTGACACCCTTTGGGCTAAAATTGCCATTTTACAGCACAAAAGGGCATAAATTAATACTTTGTGTCAGCACAATCTTTTCTACTAATTAAAAACATCAGTGGAACGTTCAATTTTCTTTCTAGTGAACTTTTTCACGATATTCTATTATTATTGGTTGGATGCAATCACCATTGGGGGAGGGGGGACTAACAAAAACACTTATATCTGACCATTATTCTCTGGAAAATTACGAAATTTCACCTTTGTAGATAATGGCTTAAAACCCCTAAAATAGAGGTCTCTTATATGCTGATCCTGAATTTGACGGTATAATTTTCATCGAAATTACTCGCTGTTTTGGGTGTTTCCCCCTTTTTAGGAAACGGGGCAGCTTTTCTAGTATTCATAATGTTTGTTGTGCAATCCAAAGCACCCATATTCAGGCTTATTCCAAGTGAAGGGAGATTAGAGACTAATTTATACCTCCTCCCCCGACCCTTTTCTATATTTACCTCAAGTACCATGGCAAGTTATAAATATTGGGCATAAAAATGTGTTTTTTGAGTTATCAGGCGCATTCCCGAATTGGCGTTACCCATTGGTATCTTACCATTGGTTTGATGCGAACACCCTTTAGTAAAAAAAAACGACAAAGAGACGAACAAATAAACACGCAGTCGTGATCTTTCTTCTCGGAAAAGAATGTAGGTAGGAATTTTTGTAGGTAGGAGTGTTATCCTAAATTTGATGGTGCAATTTTCATCGAGATCGTGTGACTTTTTGTGGTTGTTTTCCTCCTTGATCGGAAATTAGGCAATTTTTTTTAGGCTCCTAGCTTTTGATAGGTAACTATAAAAGTAACAAATTTGATATTTTTGGAATCAGCATAAAAAAAAGATTTTTTTTTGTGTTTTCAATTGTCATCAAAACATCCTTTTTTAGTGTTCTGGTTGCTATTAGACCAAACTCTAATCACTACTGGAGTTTGTACTATATTAGCCGCGCAAACATCTGTTTGCCACTAACTGTTCGAAAATGTGTCTTTCCAGAGATATATTGGTGGGATTCACAAAAGTACAGTATTCATGGCACAGGGAAATAAAAACGTATGAGTCAAAGTGCAAAAGCATTGTAATAATATGTGACGATAATGTTCTGCTGAAGAATAAGAGTTATTATTAATATATTACCTGATCAATCAAATCTTCCGTGTTGACATTGTCCAATGCAAAATCAAACCCAAAATCCTGAAATCCATTACTTTCTGAATCATCAAAGCTGCTCTGGAGATTTCCGAGAGAGGAAGCATGGCCTGAGGTGACTGATCTGAGGGATGGTGAAGCAGCTTGAGCTGGTGAATTTGCACCTGATTCTGCCGTGTCGTCAAAGCTCCCATACCATGAAGGTGTAAAAAATTCGGGAAGTGATTGAGCGCAGTTACTTTCTAAGACACTTTCAGGTGGTGGGTTGGATTGCGTGGCGTTTTCTACCGCCTGCTCCTTGGGGTTCAACGCCGTGGCTGAAATGGGGTTGTTGGTGGCTGTAAAAAGGAAGAGTTATGTATTTTTTTCTTCGCCATTTTTCCTCATGAATCTAGAAACTTAGATATAGAAATATAATGACGCAACAGATGACATTATTTTGTTTTCTGTATTAGTCTCCAAAAACTAAAAGCTAAGTTTTTTTTTTAAATCCGATTCCGATTTTTAAATCGGAATCGGAATCGGATAAAGCTGGTAGCAAACGTTTTGTTGCACCCAAAGCTGATTTAGCAATAACTGTACATTGAAACAAGATAAAAGTAAATTTCCATCTAAGTTTAGTTTACAGCCCAAGTATTTAGCCCATTTGCCCTATTTGTTTCAGTAAACCATTATCTGATATTTGATCCTACAAAAGACACTGCTTGAGATGTACCTTCATTGCCAAAACATGTTGAGTCCAATTCCTGGGTGTCAGGTTCAAGTTTACATGGTCCAGAGAATCCAGACAAAGTACCAGCAGGAACAACTTCCTGTTTAAGGGACAAATTAAGGCCTGATACGTCAAAGAGCTCCTTGCTGTCACCTGGTAAAGCATCTTGAACTTCTGAAACAAATGATAAATAAAAGTGACGTAAAACATAATCAAAAGTAAAGCTTATTATAAAAACTAAACTGCTTTTATTTTTATAATAAATTTAAAAAGTAAAAGATAATTATTTAATATAAAAAGATAATGACCATTAAAAGTATGGAGATTAAAAATTATTGAGATTACTATATTTGGCTTGAAAAAAAGACCACACGAAACCTCGGGATTAACGATGGAACAAATGGCGAATCCTGAAAAATTTTCCACATTTTAGTTAGTTTAAAAAGCAGAGTGAAAGAGTGCATATACAATTTTATTTATGTTTGATCAACAATCCCATGTGTTATGAAATTTTAATTGTGGATTATTGCCTCAAATTGTAAGCTAAAGACATTTTTCCAAACCTAGTGTGTTATTTTCCTATTTAATAGACCCTAAAGTGTTATATTATAGTTATTTACCTTGGTGTTTTATCCTGTTTGTGTTTTTTAACTGGTGATATATCAATTTAATTCCCTGGAGATTTCAACATCTACAGATTTTGAATTTTCTTTGTCGTAGTTGCCGCTTCGAGATTGTCAATACAATTTTCTTCAATACAATTTAAATCCGATTTTTTTTTTTAAATAAATTTGTTTCCCTTATACTTAGTATTTTTTCCCTTTAGTTTTCCGCGCTACAATTACTCTTATTGTTAAATGTGTCAAAGTAATATGATAACTGAGTGATCTGGTCTATTCAATGACAAAAAATATGGACTTAAGAAAAAATAACTGATTACATCACGTCATTAAGGCACATCTATAAAATTATAAGTACTAGCTTCGAAATTCAAGATACTAGCTGCACAGAAGGATGAAACTAGGATGCAAATAAATACCAAACATTTTGAATTCACATTCTCTGTTGCATTCCTCTGCGATAGCTGACTGATTATACAATTATGCATACTTATGTATTATATGATACACAAAATTTAGAATCCATATTAAAATAATGTATTTTACAGCTGAAATCAACCAGTTTTACAAATGAAGTTTATGATACACATAATTTAGAGTCAATACTAAATTAATGGGGTGCTACCATTTCATCTAACCGTCACAAGCACTAAACGTCATTTCTTCGATAAGAAAAATCCGTCAGAACGTTGATAGTCATAACATCGACAGTCATAACATTGACAAAATTCGTCAGGACATCGACAAAAAAATTTATAAGTATATAATAGTAATACGTATATAATAGTTTAGAAAGAAATTTCGGCTATATATTAGCACATCAGGGGGTGGGGGTAAAGTATAGCATATAAATAAATACGTAACCTAACCTAACCTAGGTACCTTCCCCCCTAAACCCAAAAAACTAAAGTTTTAAAATTTTAGATGTTATGACGGATTTTGTCGATGTCCTGACGTGTCGACGTTCTCACGGATAGCGATTGTGACTGTCGAGGAACCGATGTGTCGATGTTATGGTTGTCAATGTCCTGAAGGTTAGTGGTTCTGACGGATTTTTTGTCAATGTTATGACGGATTTTGTCGATGTCCTGACGGTAGTGGTCCTGACGTGTCGATGTCCTGACGCCTTCCCAATTAATGTATTTTACAACTGGGATGAACCAATTCTGACACTTCTCTTTTATTAGGAACTTGGCCCAGCTTAATCCTCCTGGGTGTGTCTTGGTTATATATTATTTTATTTTTACCATTGGGACAGGTTTTAACAAGACATGACAATGGAATAAAATCATGGTTAGAACTGAATTGTAATTACCATCAAATTTAACTTTTCGATGTTTCTCCTTCTTCATCCCTAAATTTAATCAGTTTATACGTGCTCTGCTATTTCTAAACTAACTATCAGTCTAACCTCAGTTCTGTTAGCTAGAAAAATTATCCCATGGGAAGGAATGGAACAATATTGAAATCAGTGACATTTAAAGACCATCGGCTATGAATTTTCCCCATGAGAGTCCAAGTTAGAAAATACATTCAAAAAATTAATATCCACAGGTGTTAAATTTCCCTAGATAGAAGAAAATTCTAGCAACCGAGATATATGGCTCAATATTAAACAGAGATTAAAAAATAAGAAAAGCCCTTGAGTGCACAAGTTCTCTCTCTTTTTTTTTTTAGCAGTGACTTTATTTGGGGGGGGGGGGCAGAGACTGTACACAGCCAAAACCCAAGGGGGGGGGGGAATAAGAGATTTTTTGAGAGATCTGAAATTGCGTGTTTACTTTGTGAAATATCCTGGTTTTTATACACTTTTCCCAGGTACTAGGACATAATTTTGGGGGTTTCCCCAATCTTATAATCGCTTTTGCAACCATGGCCTCAAAGCATCATTGGCGTCGACCTTTAAAGAGCTCGCTTAGCAAGTACCGTGACTGCGAACTGGTAATTACTGTGATTCGAATATGGTTCTGCAGCGTGGGCCCTTCAAATATTTGGAGAAAACGGGCAGATATTCTCTGGAGGAATTATCTAAGGATAGTTAAATTGTCTAAGTACTCGTTGAAGATTGTAGACAGGTGTTTAGTGACTCATTTGAAAGGTAGTGTTCAGTATACGTGATTCTTATAAATTTTTCCTTATAGCACCAGAGTGAAATGCCCCATGGCACCAAAAATATCACCTTTTGATGCCATTTCTAGCGTTGAAAAGGCATAGAAACATGAAAAATACTTCATCGCTGAAAAACCTTCGCTGGGCCTACTCTCCAATATGGTTGGAGTAATTGTTGCAGCCAAATAAAGTGCGTAATTGTTGCAGCCAAGTGAAGTGCGTAATTGTTGCAGCCAAGTAAAGTGCGTAATTGTTGCAGCCAAGTCAAGTGCGTAATTTTCGCAGCCAAGTAAAGTGCGTAATTGTTGCAGCCAAGTGAAGTGCGTAATTGTTGCAGCCAAATAAAGTGCGTAATTGTTGCAGCCAAGTAAAGTGCGTAATTTTCGCAGCCAAATAAAGTGCGTAATTGTTGCAGCCAAGTAAAGTGCGATGCACGGTTCATGCTAACCACAACAAGACGGTTTCAAAGAAATTGTCTTATGAATAAAATGTTACAATTGAAGCTAATTTGGCAATAATTATTATTATACGGGAAAAAAATCCTGAGAATTTCGAAAAGAGCCTAAAACCCTTCACACATAGCGTGATGTCAAATCAAAACAAAAAGTACAATTTTGAAATTCCCATCTTGAAAAACTCTTCAACAAGGGGCTAGTTTTGCACAATTGTGCAAGCATAAAAAATATCTTTGGTCGGTTTATTAGTAGTAAGCGCCCAATTCGTTGAAAACTTACATGAAAACTTACATTGAATTGCACAAGAAAACCCATAATGCATTGAAAACTTACACGCACTTTCACAAGCCTGAGGCATGTTTTTTTTATTATGACATTGATTTTACACCTTTGCCAAGAGGAAGGAGTATAACTTGATTGGTGATTAGGATTTGAATATTTTTTAGGTTAAATCCGTGGTCATTCATCTGTAAGTAGATTAGTAGGCTTTTTTTTAAACTTGGCTAATAGGTTTTTAAACCTATTACTACGAACGCTACATGCATTCCATTTTTGGAACTAGGAGTGAGATTGTGTGATGCTATAAGACTGGTTTCGTTTCATGGGTTCATTAATAGAAGGACTAATGTTTTTGAAAAGGGTAATTACGTCTTTAGTTTGCGAGATTTGCGAATTTTTTGCGAAAAGATATTTGCGTAAAGGTATTGCGATGGTTAAGAATGCCTCACGGGTAATTAAAGAATGAGATGCTGGCATCAACAATACAAAGAATAAGCTCAGATACTTAATAGATTTGACGCTTACAAGAGACATTGCTAGAAAGTATTCAATAGCTTCAATTGAAAAGTAACGATAGAATGACATTGTGACTTGACCTAGCTTTACCTCGCCGATGAGGTCTGTATAATACATAAGTAACGTTTGAAAAATATTGTCAGTTTAAAAAGAAATGGCAGTAAAGTGTGGTGAGGGGGACGGGTAGCATGGAGGGGTGAGTTGCAAAAGGTGTCTGTTAAAGGGGATACAGTTGCACGGGGGGTTTCGGTTATACACGGGTTCAGTTACAAGGGGGATTCAGTTGCACGGGGTTGAGTTAAATGGGAATTGAGTTCCACGAGAGTAGTGCTTTGTCGTTGTTTAGCCATGAGGTCCCATACCACAACCCCAAAGGGCTCCGATCCCCCCCACCCCAACCCCGAAGGAACCCCCCCGTCCTCAAAGGGTCTCTAGGCCCCCAAAGGGGCCGTGGTTTACCTTGTAACTTTTACATTCTCTTGATTTTCAAAGTTCCGTTTGAAGGAATCTGTTGTTTTACGGGGGTTCAGTTAAAGGGGATACTGTTGCACGGGGGTTTCGGTTATACAGGGGTTCAGTTACAAGGGGGATAACATGGAGGGGTGAGTTGCACGAGGGTTCAGTGAAAGGGGATACAGTTGCACGGGGGGTTTCGGTTATACCCGGGTTCAGTTACAAGGGGGATTCAGTTGCACGGGGGTTGAGTTAAATGGGAATTGAGTTCAACGAGAGTAGTGCTTTGTCGTGGTTTAGCCGTGAGGTCCCTTACCACAACCCCAAAGGGCTCCGATCCCCCCACCCCAACCCCGAAGGAACCCCCCAGTCCTCAAAGGTTCTCTAGGCCCCCAAAGGGGCCGTGGTTTACCTTGTAACTTTTACATTCTCTTGATTTTCAAAGTTCCGTTTGAAGGACTCTGTTGTTTTACGAGGGTTCAGTTAAAGGGAATACTGTTGCACGGGGGTTTCGGTTATACCGGGGTTCTGTTACAAGGGGGATTCATTGCGGGGGATGGGTTGTATGGAGGGGTGAGTTGCACGAGGGTTCAGTTAAAGGGGATACAGTTGCACGGGGGGTTTCGGTTATACACGGGTTCAGTTACAAGGGGATTCAGTTGCACGGGGGTTGAGTTAAATGGGAATTGAGTTCCACGAGAGTAGTGCTTTGTCGTGGTTTAGCCGTGAGGTCCCATACCACAACCCCAAAGGGCTCCGATCCCCCCACCCCAACCCCGAACGAACCCCCCGGTCCACCAAGGGTCTCGATGCCCCCCAACGGGCCGTGGTTTACCTTGTAACTTTTACATTCTCTTGATTTTCAAAGTTCCGTTTGAAGGACTCTGTTGTTTTACGGGGGTTCAGTTAAAGGGGATACTGTTGCACGGGGGTTTCGGTTATACAGGGATTCAGTTACAAGGGGGATTCAGTTGCACGGGGGTGGAGTTAAATGGGAATTGAGTTCCACGAGAGTAGTGCTTTGTCGTGGGTTAGCCGTGAGGTCCCTTACCACAACCCCAAAGGGCTCCGATCCCCCCACGCCCCCCCCGAAGGAACCCCCCCCCAGTCCTCAAAGGTTCTCTAGGCTCCCAAAGGGGCCGTGGTTTACCTTGTAACTTTTACATTCTCTTGATTTTCAAAGTTCCGTTTGAAGGACTCTGTTGTTTTACGAGGGTTCAGTTAAAGGGGATACACTTGCACGGGAGTTTCGGTTATACAGGGGTTCAGTTACAAGGGGAATTCAGTTGCACGGGGGTTGAGTTAAATGGGAATTGAGTTCCACGAGAGTAGTGCTTTGTCGTGGTCTAGCCGTGAGGTCCCTTACCACAACCCAACAGGGCTCCGATCCCCCCACCCCAACCCCGCAGGCGCTCCCCCGGCCTCAAACAGTCACTAGGCTCCCAAAGGAGCCGGGGTTTAACATGTAACTTTTAAATTCTCTTAATTTTCAAATTTCCGTTTGAAGGACTCTGTTGCTTTAAGCCAGTGTGATTTTTTCTTTACATGGTGTTCGTTCAAAAAAGCGAGAATTTCTGTTAAATAAATAATTCTTATATTTTTTCCGTTCAATTGAAGGCGAGGATTTCTGTTAAATAAATAATTGTTATACCTTTTTAACTGACTTTACGGGGTTTGAGGGGGCTCTATTGTTTTAAGCCGTTTGATTTTTTCTTTACATGGTGTTCGTTCAAAAAGCGAGGATATTCCGTGTGATTTTTTTTGGGGAGTTTAATGAATTTATTAGTTAACGAGAGTTCAATGACTCCTCCCCTCAATGACTTCCAGGGGTTTTATGACTCCTCCTCACACTGAATTCAGATGGTTTTAGGACTCATCCCTCTAGCCATAACTCCATTCAACCTTGAGCGAAGATATAAAAGTTTGATGAAGTATTTTTCTGCTTAACAACCACATTAATAACTTCCAAGATGATAGCTTTTCGTACATAACTTAAAATGTCAAAATATGCTTACAGTTCTAGCAATTGCGCTCTGTGATTGGTCAGAGACACGATGTGACTTTCCCACTGGTATTCTATGACAGGTTATTGACACTACCTAATCTATTGCATGTATTAAATCAGTATTTTTTACGCAGTGGGATGATAAACACATAAGTCATATCTTTTTAAAAAAAGTGAATATGGAACATTTTAATAAAGTGTGTTTACATAACAAGGTTATTGTAGCATTGAATGCTGACAAAGAGAAGTATTTAAACTTTGAAACAAGTACAGGTGGTAGCACTATTGCAAATGTATGCATGCATTGTCATTACAGTAAGGAATTAAATTTCTTTGGAATACCGAAAAAATTCAACTCTTATGTTGGTGGTTATGCGAGATTGAGATTTCCAGAGATGATTGCACTCAAAGAGAATACCAACATAAAAATAATCATTGATGATAGAGGACAACTCCTTGCTACTGTTGCAGGTAACACATTACCTACTGATACATCCAATCGTCACCTTTCAGGTATTAGCATTCAACGGAAGATCAATAAAAGAAAGGCCTACTCTTCTACTAATATCGTAAACCATATCTTGTCTACGTGTCGAAACTGTTACCTGTGTAGAAATAATGTGATAATAGACAGTGAAATTGCCAGAAAAATAAAAAGTGCATTGTCAGAAAAACTAAATATGTAATAGAAATTTGGATCGTTTAAAAGAAAAGAAAAGTATCACGTTAATGCCTATGGGCACGCCGTTATTTCTCAAAAAACTAACAAAGATGGACCTCTGCTAGAGACTTTTGGTTTGGCACAAGTAAAAATATTCTATGACTCAAAATAGAATTACTATCATTCTACTGATTACGAACTAAGAGAAGACAATAGCTATAATATCAAGAGAGAACATGGTGAACTATTTTATTGAACAGATTCAAAATATCCAAAGTTAATCATTGATATTAATTATGTATAATAATATATTTTTTTTTATTAATATTCTACATAGCATTATTTCATTAAAAATATATTATGCATTACATTGTTATGTGTTCATTATTTTTAGATTACGCTAGCATATCAAACAATGAGAATGTCTACTAAGATTTCAGATATTTAAGAAAACGATTTTTTAGACATAGATTGTCAGACACATGGGAGCAAATTCTTTCTTGAATTCGCCTCCTGGATAAATAAAAAAAAAAGACATTTCATTCTAGGGTGGTCAGACCTAGGTTTTTTTAGATTTTCGTGCGTGCTCGACTCCTGGGGTTTATTATTTGAGAAGTTAACTTTAGTATCATGTGGTTTTATGTGCCTGAAATCTTGAATTAGAATTTTTATTTAGCTATTTAGGTTTTCAGACATAGTTTTTCAGATGTTCATGGGTGTTGGGTTCCTGGAGGGTTTAATGACTCCTCCACTCAATGAGTTCAGATGGTGCTACGACTCGTCCCCCTAAACATAACGCATATCAATTTTGATAAAAGATATAAGAATTGTACTGCGTATTCTTCTACAAATAAAAACCATTAAAAATATTAAATATGGTCGGATAGCCTGACACCTAAATAATCCATAGCCGAGCCCTCCATGTCTTACAAATACACTGGATAAAAAGGGTTTTATAACTCCTCCCCACAATGAATTTAGATTTATTGCTGAATCAGTTCACTTTCAAGAACTCAGGTCAGCTTGTAGAGAATCAAATTTATTTCTATTAATTACTTAATCAATTAACACTTGCGTAGAGAGCATTAATTATGAGAGTTTAACATTGAGCTATATATGTCCGTTTTAAAAAATAAGATTGTGAAGTTCAACTCGAATGGGCTTTTTATTATTGTTTATGGATCTCGAAGAAATTGACTGTTATCATTGGTTAGTGAACTATAATCTGTATGAGTATGATAAAAGCTTGTGGACTACTATATTACGTTTTATAAACAGACTGGGATTCTATGATAGAGTGATTACACCACTTAATAATACTGGTCAGGAACTGAGAAATGTCCAGGAGGAAGTCAGTGAAATTTGCAGCTTTTTCAGAGCTGGAGGACTCCACGTAAAGGACAATGTGCCTACAGATAAAGTTTTAATTCAAAAGTGTGACCCTAGGATTCCACTTTTCAATCTAGAAGAGTTTAAGTGTCCTAAATTTGAGGGGGGCTATCACCGTCCTCAAGATAAGGGGAGGTTCTTCGCACAGTGGATACCTAAGAACATACCTGATCAAGATAAATCCATAAGACATGTTAAATACTATTCTATATCATAGGACCATCGTTTGTGGATGTTTAAGAGCGAACTCTAAGTACTATTTTTATGTAAACATTTGTTGTTGTTTTTTTTTTCTTTCTCAAAAAAAAAACTGTTAATACAATTAAGCAAAAAAAATCTTTAAGTTTAAAACCTCCTTTTTCTTTATAATAGTTATATTGTAAGCAAGTAACAAACTCTTTCCTGAAGTCACCTCTCGGATACAGAATGCAGAAACTTCATTTAAGAAACTATGAAAAAATTGTAAGTAAGTAAGTAACAAATTCTTTCTAGAAATCAACTCTTGGATACACAATACAGATATTTTCATGACAGAAATTATGGAAAAATTGTAAGTAAGTAGCAAATTCTTTATTGAATTCACCTGCAGGATAAACAAAGACATTTCGTTCAAGAAATTATGACAAAATTCTAAGTAAGTAACAAACTCTTTATTGTTTACATGACTTAGATGCACGATGTAGAAATTTAATTCAAGAAATTATGAAAAAATCGCAAGTAAGTAACTTTTTTTCTCTCTTTATCACAAACAATTTTCACTTAGCTAAATGATGTAGAAATTTAATTCAAGAAATTATTAAAAAATTCTCAGTAAGTAACAATTTCTTTCTTGAAGTCACCTCCTTGATGAGCAATGCAGAAATTTAATTAAAGAAATTATGAAAATATTTGTAATTAATTAACAAACTCTTTTTTGATTTCACCTCTTGGATAGACAGTACAGACAATTCATTCAAGAAATTATGAAAAATCTCAATCAAGTAACTTTTTTTTTCTTTTTATCACAAGCAAATTTCACTTAGCTACGGCATGTAGAAATTTCATTCAAGAAATTATTAAAAAATTCTCAGTAGGTAACAATTTCTTTCTTGAAGTCAACTCTTTGATGCACGATGACATTCAATAAATTATGAAAAAATTTTTACTAAGTAGCATATTCTTTCTTGAATTAATATGTTGGATTGGATATAGAGTACAGATACTTCCTTCAAGAAATGATGAAGAAATCGGAAGTATGTAACTTATTTTTTTCTCTTTATAACAAAAAATATTGACATTGATGCACGTTGTAGAAATTTAATTCAATAAATTATAGAAAAATCGCTAGTAAGTAACTTTTTTTCTCTCTTTATCACAAAGAATTTTCACTTAGCTATATGATGTAGAAATTTAATTCGATAAATTATTAAAAAAATTTCAGTAGGTAACAGTTTCTTTATAAAATTGTAAGTAAGTATCAAATTCTTTCTTGAATTCACCTGCTTTATAAAAGATGGCATTTCGTTTAAGAAATAATTTTAGACATATAGGTATGTAGAAAACTCTATTATCTAAAAATTAATGGATTACCCATCTATAAGATGTCTAGTTATAACAGTTTTAACGTCTTGTTAAATCTGTTCGTTAGAGAGCCGTGCTCATAACGTAAAAGTCGGGGCTTCAACCCCCTCACGAGCGCTAGTTTTGACCTTCGTATGGTAACTCCATAAGTTATTTTAGGGATATATTTTATATCAACATGCAAAGTCGACATAGCTTTATTTCATTTTTTCAAGGTTAATTTAGACGAGGTTACGTGCGCGCGCATCAACCCAACTTATTAGATATCTCTCTCACTATGACTCTGTTTGTGTGTCGTGTCTGTGCGTGTCTCGTCTCTATGTGTTTGTCGTCACAGAGACGACTCGGAGACATTACTTTTTTGCAATGTGTAGGAACCAGTGGGGGAATCCCCACTTATTTGGAAAGGTGCCAAGGAAAGGCAAGCAAATAGCATGTAGTTTCAAAACGTGTTTAATCACGTGTAGAGGTCCCATAGTATGAAATTTCTGTATTGTGCATGTAAACGGCGAATTCAAGAAGGAGTTTTTTACTTACTTAGAATTTGTCATAATTTCTTGAATGAAATGTCTTTTTCATGTATCCAAGAGTTTAAATCAATAAAGAGTTTGTTACTTACTTTTCTTTTTTTATAATTTCTTGAATTAGAGTTCTACATCGTGTATCTAAGTCGTGAAAACAATAAATAGTTGTTTATCAATGAGATAACTTCAAGAAAGTAGTTGTTACTTTTTTAGAGGTTTGTCATAATTTCTTGAATGAAATGACTTTTTTTTTTTATCCAAGAGGCGAATTCAAGAAAGAATTTTTTACTTAATTACAATTTTTGATAATTTCTTAAATGAAGTTTCTGCATTGTGTATCCAAGAGGTGACTTCAGGAAAGAGTTTGTTACTTGCTTACAATTTTTTCATAATTTATTGAATGAAATTTCTGCATTGTGTATCCAAAAGTTGACTTCAAGAAAGAAACTGTTACTCACTTAGAATTTGTTCATAATTTCTTAAATTAAATTACTACATCAGTTATCTAAGTCGTGAAAACAATAATGAGTTTGTTACATACTTGGAATTTTGTCATAATTTCTTGAACAAAATTTCTTTTTGTTTATATAGCAGGTGAATTCAAGAAAGAATTTGCTACTTACTTACAATTTTTTCATAATTTCCTTTATGATATTTCTGAATTGTGTATCCACGAGGTGACTTCAGGAAAGAGTTTGTTACTTGCTTACAATTTTTTCATAATTTCTTAAATGAAATTCCTGCATTATGTATCCATGAGGTAACTTCAAGAAAGAGTTTGTTACTTATTTATAAAATTGTCATAATTTCTTGAATGAAATGTGTTTTTTATTGATCCAGGAGGTGAATTCGAGAAAGAATTTGCAACTTACTTACAATTTTTGATAATCTCTTAAATGAAATTTCTGCATTGTGTATTCACGAGATGTATTCAAGAAATAGTTTGTTACTTGCCTACAATTTTTTCGTAATTTCTTAAATGAAATTTCTCTATTGTGCATTCAGGAGAAGTATTCAAGAAACAGATTGTTAATTACTTAGAATTTCGTCATAGTTTCTTGAACGAAATGTCTTTTTTATTTATCCAGAAGGGTTAATACAATAAAGAATTTGCTACTTACTTACAATTTTTGATAATTTATTAAATGAAATTTCTGCGTTGTGTATCCATGAGGTAACTTCAAGAAAGGATTTGTTATTTATTTAGAATTTTTCATAATTTCTTGAATGAAATGACTTTTTCTTTATCCAAGAGGCGAATTCAAGAACGAATTTGCTACTTACTTACAATTTTTTGATAATTTCTTAAATGAAGTTTCTGCATTGTGTATCCGAGAGATAACTTCAAGTAAGGGTTTGTTACTTGCTTACCAATTTTTTGTTACTTACTTAAAATTTTTTCACAATTTCTTACATGAAATTTATGAATTGTGTATCCATTATGTGAAGTCAAGAAAGAGTTTTTTACTTACTTACTTACTTACTTACTTACTTACTTACTTACTTGCTTACTTACTTACCTACAATTTTTCATTCTGATACCTAAATTTTGACAATGTTATAACATGTGTTTGACAATAGATGTACGCAAATTCCTTTTCTTACATAGTCGATGTTTTAATAGACATTCTAAACGCTTGATGTGCTAGCTTACTCTAAAAAAAAATTAAAACAAAACAATGTAATGTTTTTAATGAAATAGTGTTATGTAGAATATTAATACAAAAATATATTATGATGCATTATTAATATCAATGATTAAATTTTGACATTTTGAATCTGTTCTATGAAATGGTTCACCGTGTTCTCTCTTGACATTGTAGTTATCGTCTTCTCTTAGTTCGTAATCAGTAAAATAATCATTATTCCATTTTTATTCATACACAATTTTTAATGGTGTCTCATCAACAAGCTTAATATGATTTTCGTCTTTCGTATTATTTGATTCTTTGACTGTATCATCTATGCCAGTAACGTTTACTGGTGCTTTATTTTTAATCGTTTCATCTTTATATTCCATAGTGATATTTTCTGACAATCCCCTTTTTATTTTTCTGGCAATTTCACTGTCTATTATTACATTATTTTTACACAGGTAACAGTTTAGGCACTTAGACAAGATATGGTTTATGATAATAGTAGCAGAGTAGGTCCTTCTTTTCTTCTTTGCTATCATTTGAATGATAATACCTAAAAGTCGACAAAAGCTTCTATCAATAGGTAGCATGTTACCTATAGAACTAGCATGAAGATGCCCCTCTTCATCAACTATTATTTTTATGTTGGCATTCTCTTTGAGCACTAACATCTCTGGAAATGATACTTTCCCATATCCACCTTTTGTATAATTGAATTTTTTTGGTATTCCAAAGAAATTTAATTCCATAGTGTCATGACAACGCGCGCATACGTTTCCGATAGTGCTACCACTTGTACTTGTTTCATAGTTCAAATGCTTCTCCTTGTCAGCATTCAATGCTACAATAACACTAGCATGTGAACACATTTCTAATGGGGGGTCATCCACATGTTCAATATGCACTTCATCTTTGCTATTATTTGGTTCATTAATTGTAATGGTAGTGAAGTTTGCTGGCACTTTGTTTTTCATCGATTCATCTTTATATTCCTTAGTGATATTTTCTGCCAATGCCCTTTTTATTTTTCCAGCAATTTCACTGTCTATTACAACATTATTTTTACAAAGGTAACAGTTTCGGCACGTCGACAAGATATGGTTTATGATATTTGTAGAAGAGTATGCATGTCTTCTTTTGATCTTCCGTTGAATGCTAATACCCGAAAGTTGACGATGGGGTGTAACAATAGGTAGCATGTTACCACAAGCACTGGCAAGAAGATGTCCCTCTTCATCAACTATTATTTTTATGTTTGTATTTTCTTTCAGCGCTACCATCTCTGGATATCTCACTCTTGCATATCCACCCTAAAAAGAGTTGAATTTTTTTTGGTACTCCAAAGGAATTAAATTCCTTACGTTCATGACAATGAACACATACATTTCCAACAGTGCTACCATTTTTACTTGTTTCATAGTTTAAATACTTCTCCTTGTCAGCATTCAATGCTACAATAACATTGACA
Organism: Artemia sp. Qi Xiang Cuo; assembly: GCF_049724085.1. NCBI lineage: Eukaryota > Metazoa > Arthropoda > Branchiopoda > Anostraca > Artemiidae > Artemia > Artemia sp. Qi Xiang Cuo. Next base: position 4,095,320 of record NW_028297431.1, read on the forward strand.
TGTGAACACACTTTATTAAAATGCTCCATCTTCACTTTTTTAAAAGATATGGCTTATGTGTTTATCGTACTACTGCGTCAAAAACACTGATTTAATACATGCAATAGATTAGGTAGTGTCGATATCAGGACATAGAATGCCAGTGGGAAAGCCACATTGTGTCTCTGACCAATCACAGAGTACAATTGTTAGAGCCGTAAGCATATTTTGTCATTTTAATATACGTACAAAAAAATAAAATTGAATAATTTAAAAGTTTAAAAAAAATTTTTTGCTTTTATGAAAAAAAAATAGTGACCTAGACTAGTCATAATACCGTTTTATGAGCATCCAAAACTGGACTAAAGGGTGACATTTCAATCGGAGAACGTATCAGGCTTTTCGTATGATTATAATTCTAGAAATTTCAGTCAATTTAGTACATTACACTAGATTATATGACCAAAAACCCATATGTTAAAAGATACTACGCCCCGAGTTTATTTTTCGATCCATACCTGGACTTAAGATTCACCTATGGGCCAACAAATTGTATTTTCCATAATTTTCTTACAAAAAGCTAGAGTTTAAGGTCAAAAACCCTTATTAGCTTAGATTTTTCACTAGCAACTTGCCCTCCACTATAACTTCGCTAATACATCCTTCTGCCAATCAACCCATCTCCCCCAAAACACTTTTCAGACATTTCTTGTTAAAAATTTTTATTTCAACTCATCCACACGGGTTTTTCACTAGCAACTCGGCCTCCGCTATAACTACGCTAATACATCCATCTGCCAATAAGCCCATCTCCTCCAAAACACTTTTCAGTCATTTCTTGTTAAAAAAAATTTCTATTTTAACTCATTCACACGGGTTTTTCCACATTTGAACCAGAGAATGGACCTAACTTTCACATTTGAACGAGAGAATTGTATTTTGCTTAATTTTCTTACAGGAAACTAGAGTTTATGGTCAAAAACCCTTATTAGCTCAGATTCTACAGAAAAAGTTTATTTTTCGATCCATACCTGGACTTAAGTTTATTTTTATGTTGGCATTCTCTTTGAGTGCAATCATCTCTGGAGATCTCAATCTCGCATAACCACCAACATAAGAGTTGAATTTTTTCGGTATTCCAAAGAAATTTAAGGCCTTACTGTTATGACACTGCATGCATACATTTCCAATAGTGCTACCACCTGTACTTGTTTCAAAATTTAAAAACTTCTCTTTGTCAGCATTCAATGCTACAATAACCTTGTTATGTAAACACACTTTATTAATATGTTCCATCTTCACTTTTTTTTTAAAAGATATTACTAATGTGTTTATCATTACACTGCGTAAAAAATACTGATTTAATACATGCAATAGATTAGGTTGTGTCAATAACCTGTCATAGAATACCAGTGGGAAAGTCACATCATGTCTCTGACCAATCATAGAGCGCAATTGTTAGAACTGTAAGCATATTTTGACATTTTAAGATATGTACAAAAACTATCATCTTGGAAGTTATTAATGTAGTTGTTAATCAGAAAAATACTTCATCAAACTTTTATATCTTCGCTCAAGGTTGAATGGAGTTATGGCTAGGGGGATGAGTCCTAAAACCATCTGAATTCATTGTGAGGAGGAGTCATAAAACCCCTGGAAGTCATTGAGGGGGGGGTCATTGAACTCTCGGTAACTAATAAATTCATTAAACTTCCTAAAAAAAATCTCACGGAATATCCTCGCTTTTTGAACGAACACCATGTAAAGAAAAAATCAAAACGGCTTAAAACAATAGAGCCCCCTCAAACCCCGTAAAGTCAGTTTAAAAGGTATAACAATTATTTATTTAACGGAAATCCTCGCCTTCAATTGAACGGAAAAAATATAAGAATTATTTATTTAACAGAAATTCTCGCTTTTTTGAACGAACACCATGTAAAGAAAAAATCACACTGGCTTAAAACAACGGAGTCCTTCAAACGGAACTTTGAAAATCAAGAGAATGTAAAAGTAACAGGGTAAACCCCGGCCCCTTGGGTGGCCTCGACACCCTGTGAGCACGGGGGGGTTCCTGCGGGTGTGGGGCGGGGGGATTGGGGCCCTTTGAGGTTGTGGTAAGGGACCTCACGGGTAAACCACGACAAAGCACTACTCTCGTGGAACTCAATTCCCATTTAACTCAACCCCCGTGCAACTGAAGTCCCCTTGTAACTGAAACCCTGTATAACCGAAACTCCCGTGCAACTGTATCCCCTTTAACTGAACCCTCATAAAACAACAGAGTCCTTCAAACGGAACTTTGAAAATCAAGAGAATGTAAAAGTTACAAGGTAAACCACGGCCCCTGGGGGAGCCTAGAGACCCTTTGTGGACGGGGGGGTGCCTTGGGGGTTGGGGGGGGGGGATCGGAGCCCTTTGGGGGTTGTGGTAAGGGACCTCACGGCTAAACCACGACAAAGCACTACTCTCGTGGAACTCAATTCCCATTTAAATCAACCCCCGTGCAAGTGAATCCCCCTTGTAACTGAATCTCTGTATAACCGAAACCCCCCGAGCAACTGTATCCCCTTTAACTGAACCCCCGTAAAACAACAGAGTCCTTAAACCGGAAATTTTAAAATCAAGACATTTTAAAATTTACATGGTAAACCACGGCCCTTTCGGGGGCATTGTGAACCTTTGAGGACGGGGGGGTTCCTTCGGGGGTGGGGTGGGGGGATCGGAGCCCTTTGGGGTTGTGTTAAGGGACCTCACGGCTAAACCACGACAAAGCACTACTCTCGTGGACCTCAATTCACCTTTAACTGAACCCTCGTGCAACTGAACCCCCCTTGGCACTGAACCCGTGTATAACCGACACCCCCCGTGCCACTGTATCCCCGTTAACTGAACCCTCGTGCACCTCACCCCTCCAAGCACCCTGACCCCCGCACAACACGGTTCAGCCCTTTCTTTTTAAATTGACAATATTTTTCAAACGTTACTTATGTATTATACAGACCACATCGGCGAGGTAAAGCTAGGTCAAGTCACAATGTCATTCTATCGTTACTTTTCAATTAAGCTATTGAATACTTTCTAGCAATGTCTCTTGTAAGCATCAAATCTATTAAGTATCTGAGCTTATTCTTTGTATTGTTGATGCAAGCATCTCATTCTTTAATTACCTGTGAGGCATTCTTAACCATCGCAATACCTTTACGCAAATATCTTTTCGCAAAAAATTCGCAAATCTCGTAAACTAAAGAAGTAATTACCCTTTTCAAAAACATTAGTCCTTCTATTAATGAACCCATGAAACGAAACCAGTCTTATAGCATCACACAATCTCACTCCTAGTTCCAAAAATGGAATGCATGTAGCGTTCGTAGTAATAGGTTTAAAAACCTAATAGCCAAGTTTAAAAAAAACCTACTAATCTACTTACAGATGAATGACCACGGATTTAACCTAAAAAATATTCAAATCCTAATCACCAATCAAGTTATACTCGTCACAAAAAATCGATGTCATAATAAAAAAAAAATGTCTGCCAAGCCATGTAGAGATCATTGTAATAGGCAAATGACCCTGGTAACCCAATTACTTGAAAATATACACACATATCCATGCCTCAGGCGTAGGTTTCCTTGTCCCTTTTCAACGAATTGGGCGCTTACTACTGATATAAATCAATTTTTGATTTCTTAAAGTTATAAAAATGAAAACATTTAAGAGTATTTTTCAGTAAAGTACAAATTATATTCTGGTATTTAGAAAGCATAGGGGTTTAGAACCCTACTCATATTAATTTCTGCTCGTTTTCAAGTTGACCCTTTTATTTATTTTATTTTTCGTTTGTTTTGGGCTTCAATTATTTATTGATACTTATTTGTGGTTGCTGTATGCTTGGTAGATTATTACTCCTGAGTGTGGTCTACCACACTACCACACATACTTATGGAAGGGGACGGTCGTATTAACTTCAAAGAGGGATCATTTGATTGGAAATTGAAAGTTCTAGTTCACATTTTAAGAGTAAAAAGAGATTGGAGGGCATCTAGCCCCCCCCTCCACGCCCCATTTTCTTCAAACCCCAACGATAACAACTGTGAGGGATCTTTTTTTTAAATAGTTACATGACCCAATAACGAAAACTTAGGGGTAAACACAGCCCCCTAGGGCCCGAGGGCAGGTGTTGTAAGTTATGCCGTGGGGGAAAATATGGTTCTTATGAAAGGGATGCTCGTAAAAAATTCAGAGACGGCTCATTTGATTGGAAATCGAAAGTTCTAGTTCAGTTTTTTAGAGTCAAAAGAGATTGGAGGGAAGCTAGCCCCCCCCCCTCATAGAGGGCTCATTTGATTGGAAATCGTTGCGTAGGCTCATTTGATTGGGATTTACGCTAATACATCCTTCTGCCATCAAGCCATCTCCCCCAAGAACACTTTTCAGAGATTTCTTGTTAAATTTTTTTATTTCAAGTCATCCACACGGGTTTTTCGCTAGCAACTTGCCCCCACAATCACACTTTAAATACTCTAAGAGATCCTTCTGCCATCAAGCCCGCCCCCCAAAAATTTTTTTTCAGAGATGTCTTGTTAAAATTCTTTTATTTCAAGTCCTACACACGGGTTTTTCGCTAGCAACTCGCCCTCCACTCTCACACTATAAATACACTCAGAGATCCTTCTGACCTCAACCCCTCCCCCAAATATTTTTTTTCAGTGTGTTATTGTTAATTTTTATTATTTCAAGCCAGCAACACGTGTTTTTCGATAGCAACTCACCCTCCCCTATCACACGATAACTACTCTCCGAGCTCCTTCTGACAGCAACCACTCCCCCAACAATATTTTTTCAGATTTCTTGTTAAATTTTTTCATTTCAAGTCATCCACACGGATTTTTCGCTAGCAACTCACCCTCCACTGTCACTCTATAACTATTCTAAGAGATCCCTCTGCCATCAACCCATCCCCCTAAAAATATTTTTCAGAGATTTCTTGTTAAAGTTTCTTATTTCAAGTCACCCGCACGGGTTTTTCGCTAGCAACTCGCCCTCCGCTATCACACTATAACTACTCTAATACATCCTTCAGCCATCAACCCCTCCCCCCAAAAATATATTTTCAAAGAGTGTTATTGTTAAAAATTTTTATTTAAAGTCATCAACAGGAGTTTTGTGCTAGAAAAACCCTCCTCCACTAGCACCCAGTAACTACTCTCACAGATCCTTCTGCCCTCACCCCATCCCCCAAAAAATATTTTTTCACAGAATTCTTTTTTAAAATTTTTATTTCAAGTCATCCACACGGTTTTTTATATAGCAACTCGCCCCCCCCCCTATCACACTAAAACTACTCCCTGAGATCCTTATGCCTTCAACCCAGCCCCCCAAAAATATTTTTTTCATAGAGTGGTTGTTCCATAATTGTATTTCAATTCCACCACAAGGGTTTTGCGCGAGCACCTCACTCCGCCACTCTCCGCCTATCTATAATCTAAGAGCTCCTTCGCCATTCAACCCATCCCCTCAAAAAATATTTTTAATAGATTTCTTTGTAAAAATTTTTATTTAAAGTCCTCCAAACGGGTTCTGCACTCACAACTCGCCCGTCCCCTATCACACTATAACTACTCTAAGAGATCCTTCTGCCATCAACCCATCACCCCAAAATATTTTCCAAAGAGATTTCTTGTAAAAATTTTTTATTTCAAGTCATCCACACGGGTTTTTCGCTTGAAACTCGACCCCCCCCCCCCCACTATCAAACTATAACTACTCTATGAGATCCTTATTTCAAGTCATCCACACGGGTTTTTCGCTAGCAAATCGCCCCTCCCCTATCACACTATAACTGCTCTAAGAGATCCTTCTGCCTAAACCCCATAACCCAATAAAAATTTTTTAAGAGATTTCTTGTTAAAATCTTTATTTCAAGTAATCCCCCCGGGTTTTTAGATATCACAGCGCCCCGCCCCTAGCACACTCTACCTAATCTAAGATTTCCTTCTTCCATCAACCCATCACCCCCAATAAATTTTTTCAGATATTTCTTATTAAAAATTTGTATTTCAAGTCATCCACACGGGTTTTTATCTAGCAACTCTCCCCCACTCTCACACTATAACTAGTCTAGGAGATCATTCTGCCAACAACCCATCCCCCCCCAAAAAATATTTTTTAAGTGTTTTATTGTTTAGAATTTTTTTTTCATGTCTTCCACACTGGTTTTTTTGTCTAGAAACTCTCCCCACTCCTATCACACTATAACTACTTTAAGAGATCCTTCTGCCATCAACCCATCCCCCCAAAAATATTTTTTCAGAGATTTCTTGTTAAAATTTTTTATTTCAAGTCATCCACACTATAACTACGCTAAGACATCCTTCTGCCATCAAGCCATCTCCCCCAAGAACACCAGAGATTTCTTGTTAAAATTTTTTATTTCAAGTCATCCACACGGGTTTTTCGCTAGCACCTCGCCCCACCACTCACACACACTGCTCTCAGAGATCCTTCTGCCATCAACCCATCCCCCAAAAAATATTTTTTCAGAGATTTCTTGTTAAAAAATTTAATTTACAGTCATCCACATGGGTTTTTCGCTAGCAACTCTCCCCAGCCCCCCACAAGTATTTTTTCAGATATGTCTGGTTAAAATTTTTTATTTCAAGTCATCCACTCGGGTTTTTCACTAGCAACTAGCCCCGCCCCAATCACACTATCACTACTCTAAGAGATCCTAATGAAATAAACCCATCACCCAAAAATATTGTAAAAAGAGATTTATTGTTAAAAATTTTTATTTAAAGTCATCATCACGGGTTTTTCGATAGAAACTCGACCCCCCCCACTATCCCACTATAAATGGTCTATGAGATCCTTATTTCAAGTCATCCACACGGGTTTTTCGCTAGCAAATCGCCCCTCCATCATCACACTATAACTACTCTAAGAGATCCTTCTGCCATTAACCCATCCCCCCAAAATATTTTTTCAGAGATTTCTTGTTAATTTTTTTTATTTCAAGTCATCCACACGGGTTTTTCATTAGCAACTCACCCCCCACACTAACTCTAGAACTACTCTAAGAGATCCTTCTGCCATCAACCCATCCCCCAAAAATATTTTTTTCAGAGATTTCTTGTTAAAATTTGTTTATTTCATGTCATCCACACGGGTTTTTCGCTAGCAACCCACCCTCCACTTTCACACTATAACTATTCTAAGAGATCCTTCTGCCATCAACCCATCCCCCTAAAAATATTTTTCAGAGATTTCTTGTTAAAATTTCTTATTTCAAGTCACCCGCACGGGGTTTTCGCTAGCAACTCGCCCTCCGCTATCACACTATAACTACTCTAAGATATCCATTTGCAATCAACCTATCCCCTCCAAAAAAGTGTTTTAAGAAAGTTCCTGTTAAAATTTTTTATTTCAATTACTCACCAATGGATGTGTGTTAGCGAATCGCTCCTCCCCTCGCACCAGCAACATAATCTAAGAAATATTTCTTTCTACAACCCATCACCCTAAAAAAAAATTTTCAGAAATGTCTTTTTTAATATTTTTATTTAAAGTCATCCAAACGGGTTTTTCGCTCGGGCCTCACCCCACTCATCACACTCTCTACATAATCTAAGATATCTTTCTGCCATCCACCCAGCACCCCGAAAATATGTTTTCCGTGTTTTATTGTTAAATTTTTTTATTTCAAGTCATCCACCCGGGTTTATCGCTAGCAACTGGCCCCTCCCATACCACTCTCTACGTACTCTAAGAGATTCTTCTGCTATCAACCCAGACCCCCAACAATAATTTTTCAGAGTTTTGTTGTTAAAATTTTTTATTTCAATTCATCCACACGGGTTTTTCGCTTGCAACTCACCCCCCCCCTCTACTATCACACTATAACTACTCTAAGAGATCCTTCTGCCATCAACCTATCCCCCCCAAAAAATTTTTCCAAAGAGATTTCTTGTTAAAAAAATATTTATTTCAAGTCATCCACACGGGTTTTTCGCTAGCAACTCCCCCCCTATCAAACTATAACTACTCTTTGAGATCCTTATTTCAAGTCATCCACATGGGTTTTTCGCTAGCAACTCGCCCCTCCCCTATCACACTATAACTCATCTCAGAGATCCTTCTGCCAACAACCCATCCCCCCAAAAATAATTTTTAAGAGATTTCTTGTTCTAAATTTTTATTTCAAGTCATCCACACGGGATTTGCCCTATCAAATTGCCGCTCCCCTATCACACTATAACTACTCTAAGAGATCCTTCTGCCATCAACCCATCCCCCCAAAAAATTTTTCCAAAGAGATTTATTTTTAAATTTTTTTTTTTCAAGTCATCCACACGGGTTTTTCGCTAGCAACCCCCCCCCCCACTATCAAACTATAACTACTCTATGAGATCCTTATTTCAAGTCATCCACACGGGTTTTTCGCTAGCAACTCGCCCCTCCCCTATCACACTATAACTACTCTAAGAGATCCTTCTGCCATCAACCCATTCCCCCAAAAATATTTTTTCAGAGATTTCTTGTTATAATTTTTATTTCAAGTCATCCACACGGGTTTTTAGATAGCACATCGCCCTCCCCTAGCACACTATAACTAAACTAAGAGAGCATTATGAAATCAAACCAGCCCCCCAAAACTATTTTTTAAGATATTTATTATTAACAATTTTTATTTCAAGTCATCCACACGGGTTTTTCTCTATCAACTTGCCCCCCCTCTCACACTTTAAATCCTCTAAGAGATCCGTCTGCCATCAATCCCCCCCCACCAAAATGTTTTTTCAGTGATTTCTTTTTATAAATTTTTTATTTCAAGTCCTCCACAGGGTTTTTTTGCTTGAACCTCACCCACCACTACCACACTCCAACTAATCAAAGAGCTCCTTCGGCCATCAACCCAGCCCCCCCAAGATATTTTGCAATGAGGTCTGGTGAATTTTGTTTTTTTCAAGTCCTTCCCTCGGGTGTGTTGCTAGCAACTCACCCCCCCCCCCACTATCACACTATAACTACTCTAAGAGATCCTTCGGCCATCAACCCTTCCTCCAAAAATATTTTTTCAGAGATTTCTTGTTAAAATTTTTCATTTCAAGTAAGCCCCTCGGGTTTTTCGCTAGCACCTCACCCTCCACTATCACACTATAACTATTCTAAGAGATCCTTCTGACATCAACCCATCCCCCTAAAAATATTTTTCAGAGATTTCGTGTTAAAATTTATTATTTAAAGTCAACATCACGGGTTTGTCGCTAGCAACTCTCCCTCTGCTATCAAACTCTAACTTATCTAAGAGCTCAATCTGCCATCAACCCCTAACCCCAAAAATATTTTTTCAGAGATGTATTGTTAAAAAAAATTTATTTAAAGACATCCACCCGGGTTTTTCGCGAGCCAATAGCCCCTCCACTATCACACTATAAATAGTCTAAGAGATCCTTCGGCCCTCAACCCATCCCCCTAAAAATATTTTTTCAGAGGTTTCTTGTTAAAATTTTTTATTTCAAGTCATCCACACGGGGTTTTTCGCTAGCAACTCGCCCCTCCCCTATCACACTATAACTACTCTAAGAGATCCTTCTGCCATCAACTTATCCCCCCAAAAATGTTGTCATAGATTTATGTTTAAAATATTTTATTTCAAGTCATCCACACGGGTTTATCGCTAGCAACTTGCCCCTCCCTTACCACACTATAGTTACTCTAAGAGATCCGTCGGCCCTCAACCCATCCCCCCAACAATCGTGTTTCAGTGTTGTCTTGGTAAAATTTTTTATTTCAAGTCATCCACACGGGTTTTTCGCTAGCAACTCACCCCCCCCTACTATCACACTATATCTACTCTAAGAGATCCTTCTGCCATAAACCCCTCCCACAAAAACATTTTTCCAATTATTTTTGTTGTTAAATTTTTTTTAATTTCAAGTCATCCACACGGGTTTTTCGCTAGCAACCCCCCCACTATCACACTATAACTACTCTATGAGATCCTTATTTCAAGTCATCCACACGGGTTTTTCGCTAGCAACTCGCCCCTCCCCTATCACACTATAACTACTGTAAGAGATCCTTCTGCCATCAACCCATCCCCCCAAAAATATTTTTTCAGTGATTTCTTGTTAAAAAATTGTATTTCAAGTCATCCACACGGGTGTTTATCTATCACCGCGCCCCGCCCCTCACACCCTATAATTAATCTAAGATATCCTTCTGCCATCACCCCATCCCCCCAAACATATTTTTTCAGAGATTTATTGTTAAATATTTTTATTTAAAGTCATCCACACGGGTTTTTCACTAGAAACTCTGCCCCCCGAGCACACTCGACCTCCTCTAAGAGATCCGTCTGCCATCCTCCCAGCCCCCACCAAAAATTTTTTCTGTGATTTCTTGTTTAATATTTTTATTTCAAGTCATCCACATGAGTTTTTTGCTAGCAACTCACCCGTCTCTTATCACACTATAACTACTCTTAGAGATCCTTCTGCCATCAACCCACCCCCCCAAAAATATTTTTTCAGAGATTTCTTGTTAAAATTTATTTCAAGTCATCCACGCTTTAACTACGCTAAGACATCCTTCTGCCATCATCCCATCCCCCCAAAATATTTTTTCAGAGATTTCTTGTTAATTTTTTTTATTTCAAGTCAGCCACACGGGTTTTTCGCTAGTAACTCACCCCCACTATCACCGAATAACTAATCTAAGAGCTCCGTCTGCCATTTACCCATCCCCCAAAAATATTTTTTCAAAGATTTCTTTTTATTTTTTTTTAATTCAAGTCAGCCACACTGGTTTTTCGCTAGCCCCTCACCCACCACCGTCACTCAATAACTACTCTAAGAGCTCCTTCTGCCATCAACCCATCCCCCTAAAAATATTTTTCAGAGATTTCTTGTTAAAGTTTCTTATTTCAAATCACCCGCACGGGTTTTTCGCAAGCAACACGCCCTCTGCTATAAAACACTAACTACTCTAAGATATCAGTCTTCCATCCACCCATACCCCCAAAAAAATTTTATAAGAGTGTTGTTGTTAAAAAAAATTTATTTCAAGTCATTCACACGGGTTTTTCGCTAGCAACTCGCCTAACAATGTAGTGAATTTCTAAAAAGAAAGGGAAATACGAAAGAAGTAAAAAATAAACCAAATCCTTTACAGGTAAAAGTAAATCTTTTTCGTAGGAGACGGGGCTAATTATATATGCTGGTGAGCTTCGATAAGTATGTTCAATATGCACGTGTATCTTGATAGCAAATTGAATTTATCTCAGATTTTTTTGTTCTTTTGTTTTATATCTGCGAAAATATGATAGCCTACTTTGACCCACAAGATTCAACCCAATATTGGTGCAAAGTATCCTGGTGCAAAATATCCCCCTCCCCGGCACCCAGAAAAATAAGCTGACAAGTCACCTAAGCCTAAAAACTGTGTAAATCTTTTTTTTTGGCGGAGCTTGGAGAAAGGTAAAGAATACAACTTTTTAGGGTCATATATTTTTCCTTTTTTTTTGCATTTTCAACTCATATGCATTTTTAATTATATATTGAGAACGAATTATATAGCTCTTCCCAGCTTCTAGTTCTTTTTTGTATGGGAGTTTGTTCCAACATTAGCTCTCAGATTGAAATAATTAAAATCGTTCTCAGGAAAATACAAAGAGATAAATTTATCTATCTCTTCGTTTTCACAAAAAAGCCAAAAAAAGGTTTAAACTTAATCGTCAATGAGTTATGGACTTCAATATGTAGCTAAATTATATATTTGAAGTGTTGTGGAATTGTTGAACAAAAATGCCGTAATGACGATCAAAGATGTGCGCATCCTTCTAAATAAGATATGCATGGCATTTCTATGTTAAATATTTACTTTTTTACGCGGTAGAACCTTTCTATTTGCATTTCTAGCCGTGTTGCATGAGTAGTAACTTGGTTTATGCTGTAAGTCCAGTTTTCAAAATTTCCGAGATTCTGGCAACCACTTGAACGATTCATAATTTTCTGAATTCATAGAGATTTTCTAAATCTTTTAATATAAATTTAATTTAAATAAGTTTAATTAAGTGATTAATTAACTTAAATAATTTAGTCTAATTAATTTAAATAAAATAAACGACACTAAACTTTGGTAGCTGAGTTCTAAGTAATATTTTTGTGACCGAATTTTGGAAAGCTTATGTCAGATTGTACTAAATTCAATTGGTTTGTCAATGTATGTGATTTTTCGACCCAGAACTCATACTAAAAATCTGGAATCAAGTGGCCGACCGTTACGCAAGTATTCTTGCATCTTGTTTGGTTTTTGCATGGTTCTGATCTGCATGTTTTTCTTGACCTTTTAGAACGTTACCCGCACCGTCCTTTGATAGATGCCTATTCGATGCAAAATTGTACATTGCTCATTGGACAAGAAGCTAGATTCCTGTGTTCATACGGGTCCGACTACGCTGTTTATCATATTATGTTTGTTAAAGTTGACTTAGATGAGCTCAATATCACTGATTTTAGTAATGTTACAAATGATGAATATTGGGAGAGTCTTCAGTCTGTACAGTTACAGGTAGGTGCAACAACAAGACAGTGCTTGAAATAACAAATATGATTTTCAGATTCAATGATTGGTTAGAATTTTGAGGTGAAATAAGTTGAATTTGCTTTTGTATTTCGTTCAGGGGTACTATTTGGTTTTGGAAGCCTCGACCAGAAAGGTCACTTAGAGAAAAATGTGTCACCAATGTGTTTTGAGTAGTCGGTAAAAAAAATATTAGGCTAATCTTTAAAGTTGAGAGGCAAACTGCTTTAACTGCAATCTTATTAAGTCTCGAGATTGATTTGTAAATAGGTACTTACGTATTATATCGACCACGCACAAGAAGTAAAATTAGGTTAATCTTGGTGAAGTTTCAAAGTTCATTTTGGATTTTTTTTTGTTGAATTTTGGGCAATAGGCTGCATCAAGACTGGGCTGGGTAATTGTAGACAGAGAAAAGCCAAGACAGATAGTCCAAGTATGTGTCCAATAAGAGATTCATTCATACTCCTGCCATTTACCCGTGCCCCAGCCATTTAAACTTTTGCCTCTCAATTACTTGGACTATCTTTCTTGGCTTTTATCTTTCTACAATTACCCAGCCCAGTTTTGATGCAGCCTATTGCCCAAAATACTTAATAAAGTCAATTCAAGAGTTGGAGTATTTCAGTAGTGATTGCCGTGGTTTACCTTGTCACTGTTACATTCTCTTGATGTTTCAAAGTTCAATTTGGATTTTTTTCGTTGACCCCCTCGAAGTCCTTGAATTTTAATGAAAATTACCCCATCTGATTCAGCGTATCAAAGAACCTTACTTTAGAGGTTTCAAGCTCATATCTGCAAAAATGTGGAATTTTGTAATTATTGCCAGAAGAAAGATATTTTTTTTCCATGGGTGATCGCGTTGACCCATTGGGCCTAGACCGTCGAGAGAGGGTTCATTCTAATCGAAATAAAAGATACTAGTGCCCTTTTTAATTGACAAAAAGATTTGGAGGGTAACTAGGCCCCCTCCCACGTCACCTTCTTCCAAAATCGTCCGATCAAAATTTTGAGATAGCTTTTTCCTTCAGCATAGTTGAAAGTCCCAATAACTATGTCTTTAGAAATAAAAAGGCCCCCTTCAGCCCCTGGGGAAATGTTTTTAAGTTATAAAATATACCCATTGCTTTATTTGTTATTGGGAATATGCATACATTTTTCAGGTTGGGAGGAGAGGAATTTTCTGCTGGGAGGATTTTACACGGGGAGAATTTTCCATGGAGAGAAGTTTACAGGGGGGAGATATTTTTAGGGAAATTTTAAACTTGGTGAATTTGCCAGAATTCTATACAAAATTCCTTTATATGTCTTGTTTTTTCTTTACCGATTCCATTTTAGGCGTGGAGATTCGTTTATTCTTAAATAATCGGAATTACTGGATACAATATTTTGTTTCGCGCTGAAGAAGAGAGGCGTTTGTCCTCTCGAAATATTCGCTTTGTGTTTTTTCAGCATTTTCATTTGGCCTTTAAAAACCCCATTTTTGCTCGTTTTTCTTTCTTTATGGGATGCCAGGCTAATTTGTTTTAAGAAATTATCTTCTATAAAGGTAAGTCTACAACTGTTATAATCTACGAAAGCATCTTTCTGTAATTTTAGTTTGAGTTTGATTTTCTTTTTAAATTAAATGCATAATAATTCAGTATGTTATCGATTAAAGTAATTGATCCTTTTGCCAGGAATCCTTGCGGTTTAAAATTTACTGTATTTTGTTTAATTTTTGCAGGCAATTTAGTTGCTCTTTTTATTTGAGAGTTCTTTTCTAAAAGTATTTAAAAATAAGCTTATTCCTACGAAAAAAATTCCTGAAATATATTACATGTCCCTCAATCACCACTGATATTTTGGCGTTTGCCCCCCCCCTCCCCTGGAAATTTTTCTGCCAGCGCCCTTGTATTTCACAAAGCACTTTTGTGAACTAACTAGGCCAAGGTCTTCTTTAATTTCCTTTCTCTTCTTTCAAAATCTTTGACTGCAACCTAATTTGACAGAGTATTCTCATTTGCATAATATGTTAAAACATTCACTTATCATGCCAGCCGATACGAGTTGAAAACCTGACTGTTTATCACTTGAAGGTTGGTATTTATGCCAGACTATTGAAACTAAATATGCAACAGTTCAGGAGTTTCTAGTGTAAAACTGATGGTAGCAACTTTTAGTAGAAACAAATAAACTTATGAAAATGTCTTTTTTGAATTAATTAGAAAAATAAAATTCAAGTTGTTCCTTTCAAAATCCTCTACAAGTCCGTGTTAATTTTATTAAACTTCTATGTACCGTTCTTTTAGACAAGTTGAAATGGAATTTGCACGAAAAAGCCTAATTTAGAAAGCCCAGAAAAAAAAAGCAAACTGAGATTATGTTGCTAAATCAGGAGAACATATAGAAACCAAAATTGATGCCATTATGCGTCTGTTGTCGCCAGACTAGTTAAAAATATTTATCATGGAAGAGATAGCTGGGAATTTTTCTATTCCGTTCCCCCTTAAGACCAGAACATATCTTAGGCTTTACAGAAAAAAAATGACTGTGGATTGTCAGCTTGGTATACCTATAAACTGAAAACGAAGTGCCGATTAGACAGGGGAGGCCCCCCCTAAAATTCAGCCTATGGGCGCCCATGATCAGCACCCACCCAAAGTCAGTATTAATTGCAGATGATAACTAATCTTAATAAGAACTAGACGCACACCCGAGTCATCGAATGACTACTCCAATGAGCTTCCGCTGCGATTCCGCTAAACTTTCATGTCTTTCCTACGACAGCTAGTAGTCCCATCACATCTGGTGACTGATCTGTGCCGTGGATGTTTATCACACCGACACATGGCTCTGATCTAAAAATAAATTGAGTAGGAGGTTCAATACCCTCCTCCCTCAAACAATAACTTCTGTTTCAATATTGATTGACCTAAGCTGTGACTTAGCTTCCTACGGATGAGGCAACATATCAAGTCTATCAGGTCTACTAATTCATAATAACGTGTCTGCCAAACTAGCTGATATAAGTCAGGTACTTTTGAAGATAGATGGCGATCCTGTTGTATGCGCTGGGCAGCCTGTGTTTTCGAAACCTAACTGTACCTAGTCTTTAATGGGCCGTAAAGAATAGAAAATTCAAGTTTCTATGCGTCTATGCTTAGTCTCTCTTTTTCCAAAGTCTAGTTTTCACAAGTTTAATTCTCTTCAGATAACCAGGTTCCCGACGACTAGCAAAGCAAAAAAGAGTGTGATACTTCTCTGCTCCTATAAGTTCGAGATTGTTATGCATTGCTTTTCGCAGGCTGTTCGAAGTATTTCAGGCGTCCAGGCGTTTAGGCGTTTCGATCTGGTCTTTCTGTAAGACTTCAGAAGAACAGCCACTTCCCTTATTTTGGCAATGGAGTTATTAAAATCTAATTTTTTGTAGTGTAATATAAGTTACAGATGTTTTACAATAAAAGTGACATCATTGTTAGTTTCAGCGAGTTGATCTATACCAGAATCAAGTCTCCGAACGTACCGAAATAACAAAAATCGAAAAAAGGATTTTTCACCCCTTTCACCCCCTTTAAGCAGCCCGAGGTTTTTCCGAGGGGTGATTTTAGCAGATTTTTGATATATTGTTCAGAAATTGTTTTCTGAACATTTAGTTTAAAAAAAAATTCCTAAATGTCAAAGCTGAAAAACTATTTTTCCGCCCCCTTCAACCCCCTTTAAGCAGCCCCAGAAAGTTTTCACGGCGGTAATTTTAGCAGATTTTTGATATGTTGTCCAGCGATTTTTTCTGAACAATTTAGTGTAAACGAAGCTTCCTAAATGTCAAAAATGAAAAAACCTAATTTTTCGCCCCCTTCCACCTTCTTTAAGCAGCCCCAGAAGGTTTTCCCGGCGGTAATTTTAGCGGATTTTGGATATGTTCTCCAGCGATTGTTTCTGAACATTCTAGTGCTAAAACAGTTTCCTAAATGTCAGAAATGAAAAAACCTGTTTTTTCGCCCACTTCTACCCCCTTTAAGCAACCCCAGAAGGTTTTCTCGGTGGGGGATTTTGATCGATTTTGGATATGTTGTTCAGCGGTTTTTTCTGAACATTTTGGTTTAAAAAAACCTTTTGCTGTAATTTAGTCCGGGTCGACCCACTTTTCTCCGTACTTTTATGGGACTACTATGCCTTGTATCTAAGCAGCGCACCTAAAAAAAAAAAAAAAAAAAAAAAAAAAAAAAAAAAAAAAAAATAAAATAGTGAATAGAAACCGAGACGTAGTTATTTTTCTTCCTTTGATTTTTTTTCTTAAGTCAGTGAAGAGAACCGAAGCCAAAACTTTATTTTAAAGTTTTTTTTTAAGTTGAGTAGTTCGGCTGTCCTGCCGAAACCAAGTATCTACATTTTTCAAGTTTCCGAGAAAATTGTAAAATACTGATTTTTCATTTTCTAAGCTGGAATAGCTGATGACGATACACGACTTTGTCAATAGGTATTCCGGAGTCGGCCTAGTAGGGAGAAGCATTTTTTCAGGTTTTGGTAGAGGATTTCTTTGCTAATAAACTGAGTATTCCACCGCCAAAACCTAGTATCTACGCCAAATTTTATTTTTAAAAAGATTTTCAAGTAACAATGAAGATAAACTGCTACTTCGAATAAAAAGAAAGGGGAACTGAGCCCATAGCTTATCAGAGAGGTTTATTCGTCGTATGGGTCGTCTTCATCCTCGATGAGATCTAGGCTTTCATCGAAAACCGGAAGATCCTTCCAAAATTTCCTTCGATTTGCCGGCATCATCAGACACAATTTGTTAACAATTAAAGATTTTTTCTGGCTTTGAACACCGCTCGGAACAGAGTTGGGCTCGGGAAGTAGCTTGATATTGAATTTCTTCTGAAGAAACAAGCATTGCTTTTCCTTTCTGTCGAAATCTTGGAGGAATTTCATGCCGCGTAACCCCCATTGAAAGGTAGCTGCAACAACTGACTTTAACTTTGGTAGGGGTGAATCCTTTTTACCATGAGTTCTTCTCTTGTATTTCCAATCTCTGAAATCCTCCAATTCTATTGCAGAAACTCCCTTCCTGAAGTTTGCAACACACTCAACAAAGTCAGGAAAGTCATAGTTTTTCCTCTTTTTGCTCATTTATGTTTCAATGTTACCGTGTATGCCGTCTGCTGCATTGTGATTGTGTCCTTTTGTCAGATACTTTAACGTTATCC
Source organism: Artemia sp. Qi Xiang Cuo (assembly GCF_049724085.1). Taxonomy (NCBI): domain Eukaryota; kingdom Metazoa; phylum Arthropoda; class Branchiopoda; order Anostraca; family Artemiidae; genus Artemia; species Artemia sp. Qi Xiang Cuo. Next base: position 4,113,070 of record NW_028297431.1, read on the forward strand.
TCTTCGGCCCTTCTTTTTCTGTTAACCATCATCACAAGAGAAGTATAAAGCACCCAGTTCTTATTCTGACTGGAACAATTGTCCATCCAGAATATGAATTCCTGGACATCCCTCTCTGCTGTAACTACAGTATAAACAGAATCCATTATGTTTTCGGCACCCCTGCCCCTCAAAGCTTCGTGCTAAATCACACAAAAGAACGGTGTTTTCCTATAGACGCTGCATCATACTAGTCGACACGGGCAAATTTTCATATAAGACAACAAGACGACTAAGGAATATTGCTTCTTTGTTCCCTGGCAACAAAGTTTCTCCACTGTTAGTTGCGTCACGTTGATAGGCATTTGTAGCCTTCCTTGCTTGTTCAATGTGTTCTTGCCAGTGTCGCCTGGAAACATCAACATCGTGAGTCTTATATGCAGCAGCAGAACAAGGTTCAAACTCTCCATTAACACCTTCCTAGCTGCTGTTTTCTTTGCTGCTATCATCGTTCTCCATGAGATTGTACTTTTCACACTCAGGACAAACATCACATGCTGGCATCTTTAGCGAAATGTTCATTTCTTTCAACTGACGTCTGTATGTCTCGTGCGACACAATTGGTACTGGATTCTTAGTAACAAAGTCCTGATGCATCAGATCAACCGTCAAAGAAGATGGCAGATATCTGATGTTTGGTGCATTTTTGCGACGGTAATGTGGCGTAGAGGGTAAAAAAAATGACATGATTTTTCACATTATCAACAACTTTTGGTGGTAGCTTGTTATGAGGACTGTGCCTACCCCTGATATCCATTATACGCTTGCCAACTAGCCCAGTTTTCATCTTCTTGATGAATTCAGTTTGGTAAGAATCCGATTTAAACCCAAAAGTATTCATGAACAGTTTCTTGCAAACCTCCGTCTTCACTACCACAGTGTTATCTTTCTTCAGAAGGTAGTAGTGTCTAGTTTCATTTTTTCGGTAGACTTAAACCGATTGAGGGTCACTTTCTACTGTCTGTCTTCTTATGCACTCCACCCTCACACAGCCGGCCAGAAATTTGGTTCTTGATACATAGCTTTCTTTCCAAAAACTTTCCCATATTTCTTTTCTGGTCCCAATGTCAAGCTCCGTACATTTCTTTTTACATGTTATATCACAGTAGTTTTCAATAAAAGGATGCTTGCACTTAGCATTTTCTTTTTTTGCCTCTTCAGTTCTGTTTCTTTTTCTTCTAGAGTTCTCCGTATTCACATTTTCTTGTTGTTCAGTATCGCTTATTTCATGATTTATTTTACCATTTACTGACACAATTCTTGCTTCCGTATTTCTTTGTTCTCGTATGTCTTGACTGTTCCCTTGCAGCTGATCTCTACCAGTACAATTAACGGCTCTGTTTTCCTCAAAACTACTGGTGTTCCTCAAAACTTCACTGTCACTGATCTGTTTATTAGCTACAAGAGTTTCAGTAACTTTACTGCAAGGCTTGTCAAATGGCACAAATGGCTCTAGTTCAAAGACATCATCAGTTAATAATTGTTGCAATTCATGAAACACTAGAGGTTCAGACTCAATAACAGAAGGGTTTTTGTCAATCTGGGTATCTTCGTAAGCTATCATCTGCTCAGCTGCGGTTCTTACAGCAGTAGGTTGTCCAACGACTACACCACTGCCTGCTGCTGCTTGGCCAAACCTGAAATTAGAAATACATAATTTGTCTTTTCCCTTTTCTAATGCAGATTTTTTTGTACTGGATTCTTAATTTTTTGTGAAAATTCCTATAGGCTGTAGTAAGTCAGCACCTCCAATTGTAAAAATTCAACATCATTGTTTTCTTGAGTTCGTAGCATTTTTGAAACTGCCAAATAACTTTGCCGACATGATTCAATCCTTTGCGGCTTGGGATACAAATGTTGCACAGGAGGGCAAATATTGTCACATATGGCGAGATTTATAAGAAATTCTCTAGCTAATGAAAAGAGTAAGACCTGACTGGGGCATAATGCAGATGGAATATAAGATGATTTCAGCTTAGCACAACAGCAAGCCCGAACCACTGAAACCAAAAAACGGAAATAATCTTTGAGTAACCCACAAAGTGTGAACAAACAAACCAAATCAGGAGATGGAATGTGCAACTTGTTTATTTTGTAGGATTAACTCGAAAAAGTAGTTTTTACGGCTTAGGGATGAGATTACAGTACCCACGACCCGACGAGATACCCAAGACCAAAAGTCTTGGTAACACTCCTCTTCCTATATCTGAGCTGATGCAAGTTAGCACAATCTTTTTACCAAGCTCTGGTCTACTGCAGGAGGGCTACGGTAGTTCAACGTGCTTCACAGGTTCAATATCTTGAAATATCTCAAGAAATACTGGATGGAAGAAAGTCATTTGAGTCTAGGGTTGTAGAGTAGATAATGATCTATAAGGCTGGTCCTCTACTTGAAGTAAGTATTTCATTCTAAAAAAGACTGCATAAATTGAACCTGTGAATATTGTAGCCCCCCTGTAAGTCACGTTCAGACAAAGACAAGGTAAAATTTTACTTTAGCTACTTTTGGCTATCTTGGAAAGGGGTTAAGGTAGAAAAATGAAACTTACAAGGATGGGTCTACAGGCTAATGTATGTCCCGGGAAGATATTTTGAAGTACCTACCTCCACCCCTTCTCCCTCTAGAGGATCCTGACCTTTGATGACCTTTAAAAATCTGTGTGTTATAAAAGTGAAAACTTTCAAAATAGATCTTCTGGGTAAATGAAGCACAACAAAATTAGTTTTAGGTTCACAACTTTGCTAAATCCCAGTTTATAAGGTTTTAAGAATATGCCACTACATTACCTAAGATTTTGAAAAAAAACATTTATCTGGCTTAAAAGTCTACTGAAATAACAGGAATTGCATTTTCAGAATTAAAGCCAGAGAAAAAGAAACTGAGAACTGAAAATTAAGGTAAATATTGTTCTGTCAAAAATTCAATTGGTATAGACATTTCACGTAGGCAAATTTCAGAACCCTTCAAAAGGAGGAGTGGTGGTAGGTACTTCAAAATGCCTTCCCGGGAAATACTTAAGCCTGTAGACCCATCTCTGAAACTTTCTTTTTCCTAACCTAACCCCTTTCCAAGATAGCAAAAAGTAGCTAAAGTATAATTTTACCCAGACAGAAAAATACAACTTCTACTTACTCTGCATTTCTGTTTTCAGCTCTTTGCTTTGCTATTTGCACCGCCAGTCTTGCAAGTAATCCCCCTCTACTATTAGTGAAACCCTTCATTATTCTTCAGACTTCGTTATTGTTCTTTCCAAAAATTAAAGAGAAGAAAGTGACGATCATGATGAAATTTTGCTGTTGATTCCGGAAATCCGTAGATGCTTGGTTTCGTCTGCTCGGTTTTTGCCGCAGATACTAGGTTTTGCCATCTATTTTCCTGTTGGATGTAGATACTAGGTTTTAAAATTCTA
>NW_028297431.1:4117018-4138618 GCF_049724085.1 Artemia sp. Qi Xiang Cuo
GAAGTAAATACATTATTTGAAAAAGGTTGGTCAAACATCTTTCGCTTGTCATTTTTATCTTTCTATTTTTCCTATTTCAAAGAAAGCATTTATCTGGATTACTGCAGTTAGCAAAGGTGTGGCCAAATGCCTGGCATCTATCGTTTTTGCGTCAACTAATAAGTAGACTAGGAAACGATACCAAGGTATCTTCTAATCTTTTTGTGCCTAATAAAGAGCAGACTAGGAAAAGTAGACATAATCTTTTCTAATCTTCTTGTTTCAGCTAACAAGTAGACTAAAAAAGATAGGCGTAGTCTCTCTTTTAATCTTCTTGTATCTACTAATAATCTTGTATCTACTAATATGTCATATTAAATTATTTCTACTTAATTAGAGGGTTACCAAATAATTATACTTCTGATGTACTTCAAAATATTGATGAATTTCAAGAAAAAATAAAGAAAGGGATTTTACCCTATGAATATATTGATAGCTATGAAAAAATGAATGATACAAAATTACCTCTGATAGACAAGTTTTATTCTAGATTAACAGGGGAAAATATTTCTCCAGAAGATTATAAAAGAGCAAAATATATTTGGAAATTACTTAAATGAAAACATTCTGAGATTATACTAAATTGTATCTAAAAAGCGATGTTTTAGTTTTATCAGATGTCGCTGAAAATCTTAGAAATGTAGGTTTAAATAATTATAAACTAGATCCACTGCACTTCTTCTCAGCCCCAGGACTAACATGGAAAGCTTATCTCAAACACTCTAAAGCCAAAATCCCAGTACTTTCTGATGAAGATATGCATACTTTTGTTGAAAAAGGAATAAGAGGAGGTGTATCTCAGTATATGAAAGTAATATACTTTCATATACAATGAGATTTTCTTTTACTTTCCTTTTTCCAGAGCTTTAATTCTTTCTCTTTTTTTGTCCAAATTATTCGGTTATTTTACTATCCATAAGATATCAAAAGGAAGTAAATACATCATTTGAAAAAGGTTGGTCAAACATCTTTCGCTCGTCATTTTTATCTTTCTATTTTACCTATTTCAAAGAAAGCATTTTTCCTGTCCAGTTAATCAGCATAAAAACCAGCTACATCCTCATTTTGACTTAACATCAATTCCCAACACCGTTTGTACCGCAATAACATACTAATCTCTACAATCATCTTACTTTACTTGTCTCTATAATTGTTTCAATACTCTCTATAATAATCTGGAGGTTTATTTCTTGTTTTCCTATTGCTTCTCCTAAGACTACTTGATTCTCCACTCGAGCCTGCCTTAACCTCTATTTCCCCTTTATCTACTTCTACACTAACTAGACTAGGCTTCATTTGAACCTCATATTGTTCGCTAGAAACGGAGCTATCCTCCATTATTTCTGAAGTTACTACTGGGGTTTCCACGAGAAGCTGGTATACAGATGATGTTGAATCAATTCTCCTATGCCCACGATTCTCTAACTCCAATTCTACGGTTCTTGATTCCTCCGATATTGATTTATTCGTTATTACTGGTTGCTCAAGACAATTTTGAACAACCAAAAGTTTAAACACACGGAATGGGTATTTCGGCTCTTCATTTTTTTCACCTCTAACGTCTAACATCTAAACGTTAAACGTTAGAGGTCTAATGAAAGATCTTAAGCCGAACTGGCCAGCCATGACAAAAAACCAACAAAGAGAAAAATCTCTAACAAAAAACAAACAAACGAGACTGTGGCCAGTGGAGAGAAAAGAAAAACAACAGAAACAAAACAACGCGGATATTTCGCCTGTATACAAACAAGGCGTCTTCAGCACGAAAGACACAAAAAAAAAAAAATATAAAACTAAAAACCAATAAAACCACCACCAAAAAAAAACAACAAAAATGTACAATCGGCGCAAACTAATCCACGTAGGGAAAAGATGCTAATATAGAGTTACTTCAGTGAGGACACCAGAGTGAATCAATTGTCAATAAGGGAGTAAAGATTTTAAATAATCACCAGGGGACAATTTTACCTGCTAGACCAAAACGATTTGCTTCAGTAATAGCTAACAAAAGGCTTATTTCGCAACTGAATAATTAAAGTAATTTACAGTTTTTTTATTTTTCCTCAGTTACTCTGGTGTCATCACTGAAGTAACTCTATATTAGGATCTTTTCCCTCCGTGGTTCAGTTTGCGCCAAGTGTACGTTTTTGTTTTTTTTTTGTGGTGGTTTTATTGGTTTTTATTTTTACCTTGTTTTTTTTTTGTTTATTTCGTGATTTATTCGCCTTGTTTGTATACAGGCGAAATATCCGCGTTGTTTTGTTTCTGTTGTTTTTCTTTTCTCTCCACTGGCCACAGTCTCGTTTGTTTGTTTTTTGTTAGAGATTTTTCTCTGTTGGTTTTTTGTTAGAGGTCTAACATCTAAAATTTTATTAAACATCTAAAATTTGAAAGATTAGAAGTTAAAATTAGAAGTGTCTTTCGTGCTGAAGACGCCTTGTTTGTATACAGGCGAAATATCCGCGTTGTTTTGTTTCTGTTGTTTTTCTTTTCTCTCCACTGGCCACAGTCTCGTTTGTTTGTTTTTTGTTAGAGATTTTTCTCTGTTGGTTTTTTGTTAGAGGTCTAACATCTAAAATTTTATTAAACATCTAAAATTTGAAAGATAGAGATACCTAGGTATCTAGGTATCTCTAAGAAAACTAAGAAACACGAACTGATGAAAAACTCCGTTACGAACTGATGAAAAACTCCGTTCTTCAAATTAGGTCATAACATCTTGTAAATGAGATATCGGCTTACCCTCCTTGGGTAAGCCGAATAAGAATAAATGAGGAGTTTTTCATCAGTTCGTGTTTTCAGCAATTTGTATAAAGTTAAAAAAAAAATTGCTACCCGTCAGAAATGAGGATAATCATTAGCTTAACCCAATTAATGGTTAATCCAAGGTAGATGAATAAAATTCATCTACCTTGGATTATTATTCATCTACCTTGGTTATTATTAGCCATCTACCTTGGTTATTAGCTAAATGAGCTAAATGAGGTTGGGTTGACTGTTCATAGAATATATAAAATATAAAAATAATAGTCATTTATGAAGGTCGATCAAAAAATCAAAAAATCAAAGCGAAACATATATGTCGGTAATAATAAAAAAAAAATCATAAGCGAAATTAACATCGCCTCAAACCCCAAATAACTAAAGTATGTTACTCTAAAAACACGAACTTATATTTATTTCGTAAACTATTTAAAAAAAAACATCAGTTCGTTTAATTTTTAAAATTAAAATTAACATCTAAAATTTACCTGAAAACAAATTGCTGAAAACACGAACTGATGAAAAACTCCTCATTTAGCTTAATCATTAGCTTAACTCCTCATTAGCTTAATCACCTCATTTTTACACTATATACTTATAGTAATAACACTTATAGTAATAATTATAATAACACTTATAGTAATAATTAGTAATAACACTTAGGATTAATCATAGCTAAAAAACTAAGGAAAGGATTGCTGTTGGTGAAAACCAATTAATTTAAAAGCGTTTAGACGTTAGAGGTCTAAATGTTTAAAAGGTTTTAACCTTTTAAACGTTTCTTTAAATGTTTAAAGTTTTAAAAGCGTTTAACACAAATTTAAAATTTAGATTTTCTAATTTACATTTTAGATTAAATTTAGATTAAATTAGATTTAGATTAAATGACTAAATTAAAGAAAAACAAATTTAAAAGCATAACGTTATAAGGCATTCTTAACGTTATAAGGCATTCTAAACGTTTAAATTTGTTTTTCTTTAATTTAGTCATTTAATTTAATATTATTCAATTTAATTTTTAATGTTTTTCTTTAATTTAGTCATTTATGAATAAATTAAGCATATTTAATAAATAATGGACCGCTTTTAATTTTAAACATATATGGCTCAAAGCTAAACATATATGTCGTTAATAATAAAAAAAAAAAAGCGAAATTAAAATCGCCTCAAACCCCAAAAAAATAAAGTATGTTTCTCTAAAAACTCGAACTGATGTTTAGTTCGTAAACTATTTAAAAAAAAACATCAGTTCGTTTAATTTTTAAAATTAAAATTAAAATTAACATCTAAAATTTACCTGAAAACAAATTGCTGAAAACACGAACTGATGAAAAACTCCTCATTTAGTTTAATCATTAGCTTAACTCCTCATTAGCTTAATCACCTCATTTTTACACTATATACTTATAGTAATAACACTTATAGTAACACTTATAGTAATAATTATAATAACACTTATAGTAATAATTAGTAATAACACTTAGGATTAATCATAGCTAAAAAAAACTAAGGAAAGGATTGCTGTTGGTGAAAACCAATTAATTTAAAAGCGTTTAGACGTTACAGGTCTAAACGTTTAAAACGTTTTGTTTTAAACGTTTGTTTAAACGTTTAAAGTTTTAAAAGAGTTTAAAACAAATTTAAAATTTATATTTTCTAATTTAGATTTTAGATTAAATTTAGATTAAATTAGATTTAGATTAAATGACTAAATTAAAGAAAAACAAATTTAAAAGCATAACGTTATAAGGCATTCTTAACGTTATAAGGCATTCTAAACGTTTAAATTTGTTTTTCTTTAATTTAGTCATTTATGACTAAATTAAGCATATTTAATAAATAATGGACCGCTTTTAATTTTAAACATATATGGCTCTTAAATTAGAGAAACAAGACTTTAAACTTTAGACTTATATTATATTTAAACTTTAGACTTATAAACATTAGACATATATGTTTCGCTTTGAGCCATATATGTTTAAAATTAAAAGCGGTCCATTATTTATTAAATATGCTTAATTTAGTCTTAAATGACTAAATTGAAGAAAAACATTAAAAATTAAATTGAATAATATTAAATTAAATGACTAAATTAAAGAAAAACAAATTTAAACGTTTAGAATGCCTTATAAAGAAACAAGACTTTAAGAGAAACTTAGAGAAACATACTTTAGTTTTTTGGGGTTTGAGGCGATGTTAATTTCGCTTTTGATTTTTTTTTTGATTATTTTTTTGATTTTTTTTTTTGATGATTTTTGAAAATAGTTTAGTATAATAAGGTAGAACATATGACTAGGAAAGATTCCCAAAAAACTATAGTTTTAAAATTTTATATGTTAGACCTCTAACGTTTAACGTTTAGATGTTAGACGTTAGCTAATAACTAAAGTATGTTTCTCTAAAAACACGAACTGATGTTTAGTTCGTAAACTATTTAAAAAAAAAACGTCAGTTCGTTTAATTTTTAAAATTAAAATTAACATCTAAAATTTACCTGAAAACAAATTGCTGAAAACACGAACTGATGAAAAACTCCTCATTTAGTTCAATCATTAGCTTAACTCCTCATTAGCTTAATCACCTCATTTTTACACTATATACTTATAGTAATAACACTTATAGTAACACTTATAGTAATAATTATAATAACACTTATAGTAATAATTAGTAATAACACTTAGGATTAATCATAGCTAAAAAAAACTAAGGAAAGGATTGCTGTTGGTGAAAACCAATTAATTTAAAAGCGTTTAGACGTTAGAGGTCTAAATGTTTAAAAGGTTTTGTTTTAAACGTTTCTTTAAATGTTTAAAGTTTTAAAAGCGTTTAACACAAATTTAAAATTTAGATTTTCTAATTTACATTTTAGATTAAATTTAGATTAAATTAGATTTAGATTAAATGACTAAATTAAAGAAAAACAAATTTAAAAGCATAACGTTATAAGGCATTCTTAACGTTATAAGGCATTCTAAACGTTTAAATTTGTTTTTCTTTAATTTAGTCATTTAATTTAATATTATTCAATTTAATTTTTAATGTTTTTCTTCAATTTAGTCATTTAAGACTAAATTAAGCATATTTAATAAATAATGGACCGCTTTTAATTTTAAACATATATGGCTAAAAGCTAAACATATATGTCGTTAATAATAAAAAAAAAAATCAAAATCGAAATGAAAATCGCCTCAAACCCCAAAAAAATAAAGTATGTTTCTCTAAAAAATCGAACTGATGTTTAGTTCGTAAACAATTTAAAAAAAAACATCAGTTCGTTTAATTTTTAAAATTAAAATTAAAATTAACATATAAAATTTACCTGAAAACAAATTGCTGAAAACACGAACTGATGAAAAACTCCTCATTTAGTTTAATCATTAGCTTAACTCCTCATTAGCTTAATCACCTCATTTTTACACTATATACTTATAGTAATAACACTTATAGTAACACTTATAGTAATAATTATAATAACACTTATAGTAGTAATTAGTAATAACACTTAGGATTAATCATAGCTAAAAAAACTAAGGAAAGGATTGCTGTTGGTGAAAACCAATTAATTTAAAACCAATTAATTTAAAAGCGTTTAGACGTTACAGGTCTAAACGTTTAAAACGTTTTGTTTTAAACGTTTGTTTAAACGTTTAAAGTTTTAAAAGCGTTTAAAACAAATTTAAAATTTAGATTTTCTAATTTAGATTTTAGATTAAATTTAGATTAAATTAGATTTAGATTAAATGACTAAATTAAAGAAAAACAAATTTAAAAGCATAACGTTATAAGGCATTCTTAACGTTATAAGGCATTCTTAACGTTATAAGGCATTCTAAACGTTTAAATTTGTTTTTCTTTAATTTAGTCATTTATGACTAAATTAAGCATATTTAATAAATAATGGACCGCTTTTAATTTTAAACATATATGGCTCTTAAATTAGAGAAACAAAGAGAAACAAGACTTTAAACTTTAGACTTATATTATATTTAAACTTTAGACTTAAAAACTTTAGACATATATGTTTCGCTTTGAGCCATATATGTTTAAAATTAAAAGCGGTCCATTATTTATTAAATATGCTTAATTTAGTCTTAAATGACTAAATTGAAAAAAAACATTAAAAATTAAATTGAATAATATTAAATTAAATGACTAAATTAAAGAAAAACAAATTTAAACGTTTAGAATGCCTTATAAAGAAACAAGACTTTAAGAGAAACTTAGAGAAACATACTTTAGTTTTTTGGGGTTTGAGGCGATGTTAATTTCGCTTTTGATTTTTTTTTTTGATGATTTTTGAAAATAGTTTAGTATAATAAGGTAGAACATATGACGAGGAAAGATTCCCAAAAAACTATATTTTTAAAATTTTATATGTTAGACCTCTAACTTTTAACGTTTAGATGTTAGACGTTAGCTAATAACTAAAGTATTTTACTATAAAAACACGAACTGATGTTTAGTTCGTAAACTATTTAAAAAAAAAACGTCAGTTCGTTTAATTTTAAAATTAAAATTAACATCTAAAATTTACCTGAAAACAAATTGCTGAAAACACGAACTTATGAAAAACTCCTCATTTAGTTTAATCATTAGCTTAACTCCTCATTAGCTTAATCACCTCATTTTTACACTATATACTTATAGTAATAACACTTATAGTAACACTTATAGTAATAATTATAATAATATAATTATAATTATAATAATGTTCAAGCGAGTGAGAAATAAGGTGAACAGTATGAGAAGGCAAGCAAAGAAGAAGTATTTTGAAGAAAAGTTTTCTGATACTAAGGGAGATACCAAAGCCACATGGCAGGTTATTAGTGAGTTTTTGGGAAATCGGAAAAGTAGTCAGTCGCCTTGCATTGATATAAATGGAAGCTATGTGAGTGATAAGAATGTAGTCGCGAATTATTTTGGCCAGTTTTATTCTCAGGTTGGCTTGTCTGCTCAAGAGAGTATAAGGTGGGACAGGGGAAATTTTATTAGCGAGGAATTCGTGGACTCTCGTGGAGACACTGTTCAATTCCAGTTTGAAAAGTGCACAAGTGATGAAGTGATGGAAATAGTGACAAATATAAAACCGAATTCTGCTCGAATAAATGGCGTGAATCTGAGAACTTTTAAAGCTGTGTTAATGTATATACTACCATGTATTCTACATATTATTAATTTATCTATGGAAACGGGGACCTTTCCAAAAGCGTTGAAGCAAGCTAAAGTTATCCCGCTTTACAGAGGGGGTGCCAGGTCAGACACCGGTAACTGGAGACCAATATCGATACTGCCTTTATTGTCAAAAATTTTGGAAAAAGTGATTCATCGCCGTCTATATGACCATCTCACGAAACATAGCCTACTCAGTGATACCCAATTCGGGTTTCGAAAAGGTCATTCCACTAGTCATGCTGCCATTCATCTTGTTGATTTTGTAAATAATTGTTTAGTAAAAGGTGAAATCCCCCTAACAGTATTTTTTTGATTTTAAGGAAGCATTTGACACGGTCGATTTTAAAATTTTATTGCAAAGATTATAATGCTTAGGTGTTAAAGGAGTGAGTTTGAAGTGGTTTGAAAGTTAGTTGTGTCGGAGGTCTATTAAAGTGATGATTCATGATACTATTTCTTCCCCTTATCAAGTGTCGTGTGATGTGCCACAGGGATCGGTCCTTGGTCCACTTCTGTATCTGGTTTATGTGGATACCATGAGGTTTTATCTTCCAGATTGTTGGTTAACGTCATTCACTGATGACACTGCAGTTACGTTTTCTAGTCGTTGTCTGGGTAGTCTTATGTTGAAAGTGAATTATGTTCTGAGAAGTTTACATGTTTTTACTAGTTTAAGTTGGTTATCAGGTAATGTTACAAAGACTAATTTTATTGTATATTCTAGAGTAGGCAAGCCCAGTGATATTGATGGTATAATTCTGTTTAATATTATGCCTGTAGTTCAACTTCAAGAAATCCGGTACTTAGGTTTTTACATTGATTGTAATTTGTCGTGGAAACGCCACAGTGATGTTGTTGCCACAAAGGTTGCACGTGGCCTTGGAGCGATTCATCGTTTTAAAAATTTTTTACCTCAGAGAGTTTTATTGCTTTTATACCATGCTTTGATCAACACATATGCTTCGTATGGCTGTATGTTATGGGCAAGTAATTTTTATGTGAATTTTAAACGTGTTCAGACTTTTCAAAATAGAGCGATGCATCTTATTCGTGGTTATGTTGAAGGTATAAATAAAACTTCAGCTTGCTTCAACAAGTTGCAAGTGTTGAATGTAGGACAGCTACGAGACTACCAAATAGGAATTTTCGCTTATCAATGCTGGAATGATGTTAGTCCAGAGGTTTTTCGTGGTTATTTCAATGACAATAGGTCTTTGCACCATTATGAAAATCGTCATGCTAGTGATTTCATTGTTCCGAACAGAAGTGGAACCAGGGCCGGCTTCCATACTAGATTTTCAGGACCTAGTGCTTGGGACTCTATTCCGGAGAGCATTCGGGTGGCTGAGCACCTGGGGTTATTTAAAAATAAATTGAAAAAATATTTGTTAGGTCAAGGTTCATATTTTTTTTTTTTTTTTTTTTTTTTTTTATAATTTTTTTTTTTTTTTTTTTATTTTATTTATATTTATTATTATTATTATTAAATGAATTGATGAGAGATTGATTGATTTTTTGTTGTTGTTTTGTAGTGTTTGTATGTAATTTGTGTGGGTTGTTTTTTAGTGTATGTACCCGCCCAGTCGCAAGTGCTGTTTGGTATCTTTCTTGGGGCGGGTATTGGCATATTTGTTAAATGTATTTTTATGTTAAATAAAATGAATTGAATTGAATTGAAAAAAAAAAACTTATAGTAATAATTAGTAATAACACTTAGGATTAATCATAGCTAAAAATGTTTTTAACATTGATAGCCAGGATTGCTGTTGGTGAAAATAAACGGCAGAAAAACTTCATAAATGACTAAATTAAAGAAAAACAAATTGCTGAAAACACGAAATGATGAAAAACTCCTCATTTAGCTTAATCATTAGCTTAATCACCTCATTTTTACACTATATACTTATAGTAATAACACTTATAGTAATAATTATAATAATACTTATAGTAATAATTAGTAATAACACTTAGGATTAATCATAGCTAAAAATGTTTTTAACATTGATAGCCAGGATTGCTGTTGGTGAAAATAAACGGCAGAAAAACTTCATAAATGACTAAATTAAAGAAAAACAAATTGCTGAAAACACGAACTGATGAAAAACTCCGTTTCGAACTGATGAAAAACTCCGTTCTTCAAATATGAGGAGTTAATTAAATGGTAAGAATGAGGAGTTAATTAAAAATGAGGTGATTAAGCTAATGAGGAGTTAAGCTAATGATTAAGCTAAATGAGGAGTTTTTCATCAGTTCGTGTTTTCAGCAATTTGTTTTCAGGTAAATTTTAGATGTTAATTTTAATTTTAAAAATTAAACGAACTGATGTTTTTTTTTAATAGTTTACGAACTAAACATCAGTTCGTGTTTTTAGAGAAACATACTTTAGTTTTTTGGGGTTTGAGGCGATGTTAATTTCGATTATGATTTTTTTTTTATTATTACCGACATATATGTTTCGCTTTGATTTTTTGATCGACCTTCATAAATGACTATTATTTTTATATTTTATATATTCTATGAACAGTCAACCCAACCTCATTTAGCTCATTTAGCTAATAACCAAGGTAGATGGGTAATAATAACCAAGGTAGATGAATAATAATCCAAGGTAGATGAATTTTATTCATCTACCTTGGATTAACCATTAATTGGGTTAAGCTAATGATTATCCTCATTTCTGACGGGTAGCAATTTTTTTTTTAACTTTATACAAATTGCTGAAAACACGAACTGATGAAAAACTCCTCATTTATTCTTATTCGGCTTACCCAAGGAGGGTAAGCCGATATATCATTTACACGATGTTATGACCTAATTTGAAGAACGGAGTTTTTCATCAGTTCGTAACGGAGTTTTTCATCAGTTCGTGTTTCTTAGTTTTCTTAGAGATACCTAGATACCTAGGTATCTCTATCTTTCAAATTTTAGATGTTTAATAAAATTTTAGATGTTAGACCTCTAACGTTTAACGTTTAGATGTTAGACGTTAATGACTAAATTAAAGAAAAACAAATTTAAAAACATAACGTTAAGGCATTCTAAACGTTTAAATTTGTTTTTCTTTAATTTAGTCATTTAATTTAATATTTTTCAATTTAATTTTTATGTTTTTCTTTAATTTAGTCATTTATGACTAAATTAAGCATATTTAATAAATAATGGACCGCTTTTAATTTTAAACATATATGGCTCTTTAAATTAAGGATCGCTAAAGAGGAGTTAGGCTAATGATTAAGCTAAATGAGGAGTTTTTCATCAGTTCGTGTTTTCAGCAATTTGTTTTCAGGTAAATTTTAGATGTTAATTTTAATTTTAATTTTAAAAATTAAACGAACTGATGTTTTTTTTAAATAGTTTACGAACTAAACATCAGTTCGTGTTTTTAGAGAAACATACTTTAGTTTTTTGGGGTTTGAGGCGATGTTAATTTCGCTTTTGATTTTTTTTTTTATTATTAACGACATATAGATCGATAGATATATAGATTGTGTATTTCAAAAAGCCCAAGAGCCATATACACACAAAAAATATGAAAATAGAAAAATTACAACAGAGCAAATTACAAACACACATTAACATGAATACATACCGAAAAATACCTTCTGGTAAAATAAAAAAAAAAAAAACATTAATTCCATATAATTAATAATAATTAATTGTAAAAACATTTCCTTCTTTTTAATCCCTTCTCTATGTACGCACCAATACGAAATATTGTGGTTGGATTACTACTTTGTAAGATATTTGGAAGCACCAAAACTATCCTATGTAAGTAATTTTCCCTTAAATCAGAGAGCACCGGGCACTTTCGGAGAAAATGGTCCAAATCTTCGTCCTGATCCCTACAAAGAGGACACACATACCGACCATCAGGATGTACTATCCCCCTGTCGAACACCATTTGTCTACTCTGGATTGGAAGGCAATTCGCCCTAAGCTGAATCCATCGACATGAAATCATAGCCGATAAATTAAATTTAAAATTAATTTCCTCTCCAAAACTAGGTTTAACCTGATTATAATGATTCAATGTAGCAGAACTTAAAACCAGCCCTTGCCAATACTGAATTTCTTGACCCTCTAAGATAAATCTTACCTGGCTTACTAAATTTGTTGGTAGATCAGGGGAACCAAGACCGTCATTCCATAAGTAAGCCATTCCCACACTTTCTAATAATGACCTAATTTGGGATGGCCACGACCTTTTCGAATCATAGCTCAACATCTGATAATAAGCAGCACTTACTAGTCTGTCTTCATTGCACCTAATGATATTCAACCAAAATCTAAGCATCAAAATAGACCTACGTAGTTTTAACGAAAACAGGCCCATATCACCTTTCAGAACCTGTGAGTGAGTTGTCTGACGTAATCCAAACAGTCGTTTATAATACTGGAGCTGGAGGGACTCCAACTTGTGTGCCGCTTCTCCGCCCCAAATCTCCGCTCCATATTCTAATACTGGTAAAATTTTTGTATTAAATATTCTTTTGTGAATTTTTAGGTTTTTAATTCCCATTATCGTTGGATTTCTAAAAATTGCAGACATGGCCACTTTACCTCTTTTAATTAATTCATCAACATGACTCTTTAAACTTCCATTTTCCGATAAAACAAATCCTAAATATTTTATTCTTTTACTTATTTAAGTTCCTCATTATTAAATTTAAATTTATAATTATCTTCGCCACTTGTTTTCCTTTTTTTAAAAATAACAACTTCACTCTTTTCAACATTCAGCCTTAGTTTTTTTTTATCTGCAAATAATCATCTATCAAACAGTTCGTGGTAACGAACTGTAAGTAAGGAGCGACCCGGCTCAATGGTAACCGAAACTCTAGAAAACGGGTTTTTGATACCAATAGATATATCAAAAGAATCAGATTTCAATGCTGATTTCAAATATATAACTTTCATCAAGTTTAGAGCTACCCATCAAAAGTGCCTGAGAAAATTTGGCTGATTTTCAAAAAAAGGGGGAAAGACCCCTTAAAAGTTATAGAACCTTAATGAAAATCACACCATCATATTCAGCGTATCAGAGAACCCTACTGTAGAGGTTTCAAGCTCCTATCTACAAAAATGTGGATTTTTGCATTTTTTGCCAGAAGAAAGATCACGGATGCGTGTTTATTTGTTTGTTTGTTTGCTTGTTTTTTTTTCCCCAGGGGTGATCGTATCGATCCAGTGGTCCTAGAATATAGTGGGAGGGCTCATTAGAACGGAAATTAAAAGTTCTAGTTACCTTTTTAAGTGACCAAAAAAATGGAGGGCAACTAGGCCCCCTCCCCAGCTCTTTTTTTACCAAAGAAACCCGATCAACATTTTGAGATAGCCGTTTTGTTCAGCATGGTCGAAAATATGATAAATATGTCTTTTAGTATGACTTAATCCCCCGAAGTACCCAGAGGGAGGGCTAAAAGATATGAACTTTACCCAATGTTAACATATAGTATTGGTTATTCGGAAGTATACAGAAGTTTTCAGGAGGTTTTTTTTCTGCTAGTGGGAGGGATGGGTGGGTCGGGGGTTATGTTGGAGGATCTGTTCATGAAGGAAGTTTTCATGGGGGAAGGGAAATCGCCATGAAGGGGAGGCCGGACTTGCCAGCAGTATTTAGTGGTTATTGGGAAGTATACCCCCATGTTCCGGAAGGATTGGGTCTGGAGGGGGGGCTAGAGGAGGGAGTTACTCTGGAGAATATGTCCGTGGAGGATGTTTCTTTGGGGTAAGGGACATTTCTCTGACGGGGGCGCCGGATTTCCAAGCATTATTTAAAAAACGATCAGAAATTAAATATAAAAAAAACCAAGTTTTTTCAACTGAAATGTAAGAAGGAATATTAGAACTTAAAACGAACAGAAATTATAACGTATGTGAGGGGGTTCTTCTCCAAGTCAATACCTCGCTCTTTACGATACATTTTTTTTTAGTGATTTCAAAAGAGCTATCTATTCTAATTAAACGGCCTTTGTGATTCTGGGTTTTTTGAATTAATTTTTTTTTTAACTTTTAACGTAAAGAGAGTGGTATTGACTTAGGGGAGAACCCCATCATATACGTAATAACATATAAGTAATAAAAAAAACAATAAAAAAGCAAGCGATACGGCTCAATAGTAATCTAAACTTTTAAAAACGGAATTTTCCCCTACAAGAGAAAGAATTTTAATGAAAATCACACCGTCAGATTCAGCGTATCAGAAAACCCTATTACATAGGTTAAAGCTCATATCTGCAAAAATCTGCAACTTTGTATTTTTTGCCAGAAGAAAAATATACGAATATAAAAGTTAGTTACGTGAGTCAATTTGTAAAGACATCCATTTATAAAAATAAAATTAAAATTTTTATTAAAATAAAAGCTGCATTAACTAAAAAAATATCAGAAATTAAATAAAAAAAAACCAGTTTTTTAAACTGAAAGTAAGGAGTGACATTAAAACTTAACACTAACCTAATTTTGTCCGTATATTAAAGCGGCGGCCCCTTCCTCAACACATCGCTGTTGACGCTAAAGTTTGACTCTGTCTAAAAACTGAATTTTTTTAAAAACTAAAGAACTTTAGCATAAAGAGCGAAGCGTTGAGGAGGGGACAGCCCCTTTCATATACGGAATAATTTCTGTTCGTTTTAAGTTTTAATGCCGCTCCTTACTTTCAGTTTAATAAACTTGTTTTTTTTTATTTAATAAGACTCAAAAGCGTCTGCAGATCTTGCGGTGTGCTAGCCACAAAGGCAATATCATCTGCAAATAGTAGTAGTGATAGTTTATGGGTCCCTAGACTAACATTCGGAGCCCATCTATTCTCTAGATAATCAACAACATCATTTATAAAAATATTAAACAATTTAGGAGAAAGAGTGCTGCCTTGTTTTACACCCAGCTTAATATTAAAAAACCTAGAAAACCTGTTACCAACTAACACGATTCCACTCACACAAATATACATACTCACTATGAACCTCACAAACAAATGAGGGAGGCCAATTCTAACCAGGGCATCCTTTAATAGCTCTCTGTCGACACTGTCGAACGCCTTGTGGAGGTCCAGAAATCCCACATAAAGACAAGTTTTTCCCTTTCCGTATTTATCAATGAATGCCTTTAAAATAAATATTGTATCTACCGTCCCGTACCCTGTTCTGAAACCTCCTTGTTGTTCATGTATTATATTATTTTTATATAACTATTTAGAAAGCCTTGTATCAAGTATTTTCTCCATTATCTTACTTAAAGCAGGGACTAGCGATATTAAACTATAATTCATGTGCAACTTAGGGTTTTCTCTCTTAAAAATTGTCATAAGCAATTATCTTTGACCCTCATTTGGCCATTGTCCTTGAGTCTGTACCTTATTAAACATAAAAACAATTATCTGCATAAAAATTGAAAGAAAATTCTTAAATAACGTTATTGGTACACCATCAACCCCCGCAGCCGAACCTCCTTTTAAATTCTTGAATACAAACTTGACCTCATCATTACTCACTTCCCTTACTAAATCATAATCATGTTCCTTCATGGGATAAACAACCATCTCTGTGGTATGTGTTACCTCTTGTAATTCTGCGCAATCACCTTCCATGCTTTCTAGGTAATCAGGCCATGAGTTGGCGTCTGGAGCCACCTGTGTCTTTCCTTTTCATTTCCAATATCATTCCTTATATAACCCCAAAATTTCTTAAAATCTTTATTTCTAAAATAATTTGCAATATCCAGTTTCTTCTTAATCTCAAACTCTTTTTTTTCCTTTTAATTAACCTTTTGTAATCTCTTCTTTTATTTTTACCCCTTTTGTATAACTTTGGATTGAAATTCCCCCTCCCCCTGTCTTCCATCAGCTGGAAATGCACTTTTATAATGATATTTCCAGTAATGCAATGATTAATTTCAGAACAAATCCGAAATAATAATCAGTAGTAGGGACTTACGTAAATGGGGGGCCTCGTCCCCCTCCCTCACGATAAAAAACTCTGCCCACTTGCCAAATCAGCAAGGGACGGATCTAGATCAGTATCTTGGGGGACAATGTGACAAAGGTGCGAAATTGACATATTTATTTTTAAAAAGGGGGAAAAACAGAAAAAAGCAAGGAATAAGGGTTCCAGAAAAAAATTTCGGGAGGCCGGGATCCCCCTGGATCCACCACTGAAATCACCAGCTATGGCTTTCTGGTGTCTTCATGTCCGTGTACCCTTTGCTGCTCACTGTAAATTCGAAAGGCCATATTTTTTATTGGATTTCATGTTTTTGGTAAAAAAAAACAAACACAAAAACACACTTCTAAAGGCAGTTTTGCCGTCTTCAGAGAGCTCTGAACTGAAATAATATCCCCTTCGAAAACCAAAGCTATTTGAATACCCAATATTGCAATAACAGTAATACAAGCTCAATAATATATTTCAGATCCAATACCAAAAAAAATCAATAAACCGCGCACCCAAAGCTATGTTTGTGAATTATGTGCCACCAAACTTGAGAAAATACTTGAGAATAAATTAAATAAAATATATATAAAAATTTTTTATGAATTAGGGTGGCCGGCATCAAAATGCAGTACATTTTCTTCATAACAAGTAAAATTAGATAAATCAAATATGAAAAGATGACTAAATTACATCCACAGAACCACACAAAATTTCCACCACCAAATTTTACATCCACCAAATTTCCACGTATATGTTTTATTCTTTTAGAATCTTCTTCTAACTCAATTTTTGTCTTTGTGTTGTCAAGATTTCTCGTCCTTAGATGACAAACACATATCTTGAAGTTGTAAAATGGGGGATAAAACCCCCTTCTACTAGCTCTTTTCTATTGCATAGACAACTGTGTGTTTAGCCATTATTTTGCGTTCATACTATTTCATGTAGTTTATCAGGGGCGTATCTAGAGAAAAATCTTGGGGGGAGGGGGTGGCAATGTGACAAGGGTGCCAATGAGAAAAATATTTTGGGGAAGGGGAGCAATATAAGGTGCCTGATAAAGGTGCCAGTAATTGACCAAATTGACAAATTTATTCTAGAAAAAGAGTGAAAAAAAGAAAAAAACAGGGAAAGAGGGCGCCAGAAAAAATCTTGGGGGGGGGGGCTCCCTGTATCTGTTGGTGTAATTTATATTATTATTTATCATATAAACCAAACGCATTTACATTGGGTGTGTATTTAGATTTTAGATTTAGATAGATTTATTTTCCATATACCAGTAAAATAATTACATAACAATCTACAAATCCCCACAAAGGCTCCATGGCCTGTAGGAGGGGGATTATGAAAAGATCAAATAAACATTAAACATTTAAACACTTAAGATTTAAACAATATAAACATAACATTAATACTTAAACATATAAACATAAGCATTTGAACTTTTAACATTTAAAGCATTTGCTTAATAAAACGAGAAAAAATAAATAAATGAATAAAAGAATTAAATGAAAAAAAACTATTGGCAGCAGGCAAAAGTAAAAAAAATTAATCACATGAAAACAAATATTTTTTTACTAGTCTTTTGAAGGTGCCAAACGAGTGGCATGTTCCTCTTTAAAAGCTAACGATTCTAATATTATCCATTTAATTTGCCATTTTTGGTGTTTTCTTTCAAAGTTCTCCCCCCACCCCCAAACAAACAAATTCATGTATACATGTCTATTATATATTTTTTATATATTTGATTTTAGTCTAGTCTTGATGGAATATTAACCGAACTCAATTTTTGTCTTTAGGTTGATAAGCTGTTCTTTTTTATTTTTGGTTGCCTCGAAAGTAGGAATTTGGTGTTAAAACCTCCCCCATATTAGTCGGTAATATGTATACTGATAGGAATCTATAGACTATATTTTAGCCTATTATGTATATCAGGCAGGGGGGGGGGGGTGTTTATTCACTCTTGTGCTCCCCTCCGAAAGCTCGTGATACTTAACGATTTTTTCGAGGATTTCCTATATTTTCCATTTAGTTCCAACTTTTTAAATCAATTAATTTATTAAACCAATAAATTCACAACAAAAACACTTTAACGTAGACTCTCCTGTAAGACTTTATGACCAGGAAAAAAAGGGGAGAAGCAAAAATGAAACAAATACATTAAAGAAAGAAACATTTTTAACGTAATACATTTTTGCTGCCTTTCTTGGAAAGGCAGTGTGGTCTCCGGAATTATCCATCTCTTTACTAGGTTGCAGCTACCACTGCAACAATAATATAAAATTTCAAGATTTATTCTCGGTCAAAGCATTTCAACATAGACTCTATGACAACAAGGCTCTATGACCAGGAAAAAAAACAGGGGAGAAACAAAAATGAAACAAATACATTAAAAATAAAGAAAAAATGACATTAATTTTAAAGTCTCCGAATTCCAAAATCTGATTAAAACAAAATACATAAATTCCTTCCCTGTGAAAAAAGTAAAAACATGTTCTAATGACAAACCATACATTACTAGCCAATTGAAAAACCTAATTAGAATTAAATTGAATCTACTAAAGAGTGGTAAAACACCCGAAGCGAACTCACTGCGTAAACATATAAAAAAAGAAATACGTAAATCTGCTTCTTCATATTACAAATACAAAGTCCAGGATTTATTTTCTACAAAGCCAAAACAATGGTATAATAGAATAAAGAAAATTTGTGGGAAAACACATAATAATATAGACTTCCATTTCCAAGAAGACCCTTCAGTTACAGCCAATGATCTGAACAGGTTTCTTTCTTCCATAGTTCAGAACCTCCCTCCCCTTTCTTTTGACACTTTTTATGATTTGTGCTCTCTTAATTTTCCCGTTATTTCGCCCTCAGATGTGGAGGCAAAAATTAAGAACATTAAAAAGTGTAGTACATGTCCATTAGACATTCCGATTGTACTAATTAAAGCCTTTGCCGACAATCTCTCAGAGCCTTTTTCCTTACTTTTTAATGAAATTACCTCTGCTGGTAAATTTCCAAATTGTTGGATATTAAGTTTTATTACTCCCGTAAAAAAGAAAGATAATAATCAAGATTTTAATGGTGTCCGTCCCATTACTCTTACTCCAGTTTTTTCGAAGTTATATGAAAGCTTTTTAGCTGAGTGGTTGAAAGTAAAAATAATCCCAAATGTTGACCAAAGACAATTCAGAAACCTACGCTCTACATCTATTACCCACTATCTTGTTCACATTATGGACACAATATGCAACACACTCGAAAAACCCAATACCTGGCTCAATGTTATCACTGTTGACTTGCAAAAAGCTTTTGATTTAATCAACCACAATATACTATTAGAAAAGCTATCTAATGACTTTCAAGTTGACATTTACTTTATTGGAATAATTGCGTCCTTCCTCTCTAACAGAACGCAAGTCGTGAAATACCTGAATGTATATTCTGATCCCCTTCCAATTTATAATGGTGTGCCCCAAGGAACCGTCTTAGGTCCAATTTTGTTTCTTACAATGATAAACAACCTTGGTGTTTATTTCCCGGATAGATGGAAATTCGTTGATGATCTAACTGTCTTAGAGACATGTTCCAAAAATTCCAAAAGCAACCCAATGTACATCTTGGAATCCATATCAGCCGAAGCTCTTACTGATGATATGAAAGTGAACCCTTTCAAGTCAACTGTCCTTACTATTAATTTTCTTTAAACTCCTCCTTCTTTCTCCTGTCCAATCCCCCCTGAAATGTCCGTTACCACTATGAAATTACTAGGCGTTACCATCTCTAGCGACTTAAAATGGGATTGTCATATTAATGACATCTTGAAACGTGCCAATGCCACATTTTCCCTCCTTAAACTCCTTAAAAAATTTAAATACCCTAAATCGTACTGTTTAAGGATTTTCCTGTCATTTGTACGCCCAACCCTTGAGTAAGCTTGTCCTGTTTGGCATCCTGGCATTTCCATTGAATTGTCGAACAGAATAGAAGCAGTACAAAAAAGGTGCCTAAGAATTATCTTCAATGAGGCAAAGTACCTTATATTTCGCTTCTTAGGAGAGCTAACCTTGTCACCCTTAAGGAAAGGAGACCAAAAATTACCTTGCATTTTGCTAACAATGCCCTTCATAACCCTCGAACAACTCCCCTTTCCCCGGTCAATATTCACCCCTTTGACCCCGCCTCCCGCGTTCAGTGTCAACAAAATCCCCCTTCTCACCCCAATGAGAGTTTGCACTGAAAGATATAGAAGAACTTTTATCCCTTACATAGTTGACATTTTCAACCACTGAATCTCCGCTGCCTCCCCCCCCTCACTCACTCTTTACCAGATAGTTATTAATTTGTGTGTGTGTGTATGTGTATGTGTGTGTGTGTGGGGCTCTCTGTGGGGGTGTGGCGGGCTGGCTGTGTCTCTGTGTGTGTGTGTGTGTGTGTGTGTGTGTGTGTCAGAGTGTCTGTGAGAGTCTGTGTGTGTGAGCCTGGGGGTGTGTGTGTGCGTGACTGAGAGAGTGACGGAGGGTGTGGGTGCGGGTCGGGGGGGGTGTGTGTGTGTATGTATGTGTGTGTGTGTGCTGTGTGTGTCTCTGTCTGTGTGTGTCTGTGTCTGTGTGTGTGTCTCTGTGTCTGTGTGTGTCTGTGTGTCTGTGTGTCTGTGCCGTTAACAATGTTTCTTTTAGAATTTTCCCATCTATTTAAATCATTCTCCGATAAAAATTGGATTTGAACTAAACACGTCCCCTTTTTTATTGTAATTGTATTATTTTCGAGGTTATTAGTTACCCAAATTAAACCTTCTCCTTTGTCGTAAGATATAATCTGTTCTTCGCATAACAGATTTTCAGGAATTTCATTTGTCGGGGTCGCAAATCCTATTTCAGATTTGCTATCCACTGGTTAAATCATCTGTGATATTTGAATTCTTTGCTTCGTTTTGGGAGGGACTTTTGTTTTCCGTATTGCGAATCCATAATTTTTTCTTTATTTTCATTGTCTATTAAATTTAGACTGGCGCTATCCGCCAATAACATTGGCTGTGCCTGAACCGCATTGGGGTTCACTTCTTTGTTCCATAATTCCACTATTTTCTTGATTTCGTTTGACCTGTACAGTTGCATATCTCCTATTTTTATTTTTGCAGATTCAATACACTTATTATTTTAATTTACTTCATCTCTGCAATGTCTCTCAGAATATTTGAACAAATTTCTGATTATGCCATGTCCTCCTTGCGAGACATGAGGTTCAAAAGATTGCGACATTATACAGCCAGAGATTTTGTTTACTGTTACGTTGTCTTTTTAACCTCTGTTACGATTTCTTAAGGTAGAAAGTCCTTCCCCTACCTTAGCCGGGTGGACAAGCTTTTCGTTTGCCACGTCTAATAGTACTCTATTCGACCTTAAAAAATTTGCGCCGATAATGGCTTCGTACGGAATGTTATCGCATATTATAGACTTTGTCGGAAAGATTGTATTATCCCTTTTTACGTTTAAGCGAATTGAACCTTTTGCATCCAATTTACGCCCTGTCAAGCTAGTTGAATCGGGATTGTTAAAATTTCTTTGTTGCCTAATATGCGGAGGCAACATCTTAAATACGCATGAGTTTATGATTTTCGCGGCAGCACCAGAGTCAATTATAGCCTTAAAGTAAATATTTGCCACACAAAAATCATTAAATATAGGTAACTTAT
>NW_028297431.1:4144118-4163513 GCF_049724085.1 Artemia sp. Qi Xiang Cuo
ATTTCTTTTCATTCAGTGACAAAAGGTGGTTAAATTTTGACCGTTTCGGGAACTTTCTTTTAAGAACTAGTAGCGTTATCTTAAAGCGTACGTTATCTTTTTTCAAAAGTCTGTAAATGTATTTATATAATCACCATAGCGATTAGGTCCTAATTTCTTTTTTTATTTACTTTTTTTATTAGGTGCGCTTTGTGAATTTGACGTACGAAACGAATGTGAATCTTCGCCTTGCAAGAATGGAGGCTATTGTTTTGATCGACCTGGTAAATTTGAATGTATTTGTCCTCAGTATTGGACTGGTAAGCAGTGTGATGTATACGATCTGAATTTTGCTGGGGAAATCGGAAAAAGTTCTGGAAGAAAAGCGACTATTCCAAGTGACCTTCCAAAGCAAAAGGAGATGTGTGCTCGTAACGAATGTCATCTGAAGGTAAAGCCTTATTATTCGTTTCTTTATCATTCAGTACTTTGTTTAAATGTAAAATAGACGCACTTAAAATTATTATTCCATTTACAAAGCAAAAGTCATTACTCAACGAAATTCTGCTCACAAATCTTATTTTGTTTCTATTTACTGTTGACAGCAAATTCCATCGTGCTGCAGCCTAGCAGGGAACGAACTTTAGCTTGTAGTAATTTAAAATTTTGAAACTTGTTTTTATATTAAATATCAAATGAGGAAAAATCGTCACTTGAAGCTGATTTAGGAATTTCATTTTGGGTTGCAATATAATTAGAATCGTGTTCAACCCATTTTCTTCCTTATTTGTCTATTGGTTAATTACAGCCTTATCTAAATACTTGTCAAAAAACCTGTCTGGCCACGGGCATGAAAAAATAGGAAAGGGAAAACCCTTAACATAAAACCATTAAAAAAAACCGCGCAAAACAGCGACCCCCCCCCCTCAGATTTTTTTTAATTAAAGTTTCAAATAAATCCTCTAGCCGTGATATGATGAGACGCCGTGAGACGCAAGATCTATTTGCTGTTTGTCGTTAATTAATCCATATGGCAAAGCTTTGCAACACCGGTTTTTGTCGTTCTTGTTATACAAGTTCGTCTGTAATTTCCATACATGTCCGCTATGCATGTGCACATTGGGCAGCTGGTCATCATGTGAGAATTGTACAATGATTGATGAGTATGATGAAAAGTGCAGATTATGCAACCCGTGTAAATTGCATAGAGGATATGCTGTACAAATTAAAGGTTGTAATTTCTGTCTTGAAGAGGTGTGTGACTCATTCTAGAGGGCACCTATGCTCCAATTGCCACTATGATAAATTTAATCAGTGGGAGAATACATATCCTGGTATGATTGGAAAGAATCCTAAGCGTGATTTTAGTTTATTGCTAAGAGATTGGTGTCGTCGTGGCTTTAGAGTGTTCTGGGAGGAGGAACCGGGTCAGCGATTCAAATGTAGGAACAACTAAAGAATTTGGTTTCTACGTCATTGTTGTGAAGACAATGGCTACTATGATTATAAGCCCGCTGATTTTTATTTGGCTGTGACGGAATGTGATTTGCCACTTGAGGACACTGTTTATGACATTGCTTCAAATAATCAAATTGAAACATGTGAATTCTACAGAATGAATGAGAATAGTATCATTGACTATACAAAGAGATATGACAAGAGTGAAGTTACACTCTACTGTAGAAAATGCAACCCTGACATTGCAGCACGTCAGGATCAGTATACTGTGAATTCAGATAATCTACCTGCATTAGTTGTTATCGAAAAATACCTATACCGATGTCAGATACATCGAATATAATTGACAAAATCTAAGTGTTAGAGTGAATAATTTTTTTTATCAACATCCTCTGTCAGATACATCGGATGAAAATGACAAAATCTAAGTATCAGACTGAATAAATGCTTTATCTACATCACTTATCGGATATGTCGGACAAAATTTTTTTATCAAGGAAACATCTGAATGCGTTTAAGGTATAGTACGAATGGCTTGCAAAAAACACAAAAATACTATCAGAATGAATAAATTCTTTATAAACATCCGTTGTTGAATATGTCATTATGAAAAACATTGTAAGTAAGTAAGTAACAAACTTTTTCTTGAATTCACCTCTTGGATACACAATACAGAAATTTAATTCAGGAAATTAGGAAAAAAATTGAACCAATTCTTTATTAACATTCATTATCGATTAATGTCTCTTCCTAGACAGACAGTACAGCAGTTTCACAAAATCTAAGTATAGGAGTGATTAAATTCTATATCAACATCCATTTCTCGGATACATAGGAAAAATTTGACAAAATCTAAGTGTTAGAGTGAATAAAATTTTTTTATCAACATCTTTTGTCAGATACATCGGATAAAATTGACAGAATTCAACTCTTATGTTGGTGGATATGTGAGATTGAGATCTCCAGAGATGATTGCACTCAAAGAGAATGCCAACATAAAAAAAATCATCGATGATAGAGGACAACTCCTTGCTACCGTTGCAGGTGACACACTACCTACTGATACATCCAATCGTCAGCTTTCGGGTATTAGCATTCAACGGAATGTCAAAAAAAGAAAGGCCTACTCTTCTACTAATATCGTAAACCATATCTTGTCTACATGCCGAAACTGTTACCTGTGTAAAAATAATGTGATAATAGACAGTGAAATTGCCAGAAAAATAAAAAAGGCATTGGCAAAATGTCCAAAGTTGATCATTGATATTAATAATGTATCATAATATATTTTTGTATTAATATTCTACGTAGCATTATTTCAATAAAAATATATTATGCATTACATTGTTATGTGTTCATTATTTTTAGAGAATGCTAGCACATCAAACGTTTAGAATGTCTATTAAAACATCGGAGATGTAAGAAAAGGAATTTGCATACATCTATTGTCAGGCACACGGGATAACACTGACAAAATCTAGGTATCAGAATGACTAAATTCTTTATCAACATCCGTTGTTGGATATGTCATTATGAAAAAATTGTAAGTAAGTAAGTAAGTAACAATCTCTTTCTTGAATTCACCTCTTGGATAAACAATACAGAAATTTAATTCAGGAAATTGTGAAAAAAATTGAACAAATTTTATTAACATTCATTATCGATTGAAGTCGCTTCCTAGACAGACAATACACCAATTTCACAAAATCTAAGCACAAGAGTGATTAAATTCTATATCAACATCCATTTCTGGGATACATAGGAAAAAGCTGACAAAATCTAAGTGTTAGAGTGAATAATTTTTTTTTATCAACATCTTTTGTCAGAAACATCGGATAAAATTGACAGAATCTAAGTGTCAGAGTGAATAATATTTTTTAATCAACATCCTTTGTCAGATACATTAAATAAAATTGACAAAATATAAATTTCACAATGAATAAATGCTTTAACAACATCTTTTGTCGGATATGTTGGATAAAATTTACAGAATCTAAGTATCAGAATTATTAAATTATATATCAACATCCCTTTCTCGGATACATGGGATAAAATTGACAAAATCTAAGTATCAGAGTGATTAAATGCTTTATCAACATCCTTGAAATGCATTATCAACATCAATTGTCGGCTATATCGGATAAAATTGACAAAATCTAACTATCAGATTGATTAAACTCTATATCAACATCCCTTTTTCGAATACTTGGGATAAACTTGACACTTTCTAAGTATCAGAGTTATTAAATCCTATATCAAATCCCTTTCTCAGATACATGGGATAAAATTGACACAATCTAAGTATTAGAGTGAATAAATGCTTTATCAATATAGATGACACTACACCCACTCAGACACACAGTCATAGTGAGAGATATTCAAAAAGCTGAGTTAATTTAAAGTTCACTTAGAGTGGCCAGACATGCATTGGAATAAGCAAAGCGGGCCCCCGCGGCCCTTCCCGGCCAGCGGCGCTCCCCGGCGGTCGACCTGGGGGGATTTTCTGGCGAGTATGGTTAGGTTAGGCTAGATTAAGTTAGGTCAGATTAGGTTAGGTTAAGTTAAATTAGGCTAGCCTACGGACGCGCGCGGACGTAGGCTAACCTAATTTAACTTAACCTAACCTAATCTGACCTAACTTAATCTAGCCTAACCTAACCATAGTCGCCGAAAAATCCCCCCAGGTCGACCGCCGGGAAGCGCCGCGGGGTTCCGCTTTGCTTATTCCAATGCATGTCTGGCCACTCTAAGTGGCATGTCAGCTTACTCTAAAAATAATGAACACATAACAGTGTAATGCATAATATATTTTTAATGAAATAATGCTATGTAGAATATTAATACATAAATATATTATGATACATTATTAATATCAATGATCAACTTTGGACATTTTGAATCTGTTCCGAAAAATAGTTCACCATGTTCTCTCTTGATATTGTAGCTATTGTCTTCTCTTAGTTCGTAATCAGTAGAATAATCATTAATCCATTTTGGGTCATACACAATTTTTACTGGTGTGTCATCAACAGGCTCAATATGCTTTTCGTCTTTGGTATTATTTGGTTCATTGCCTGTTGGATCAATGGCAGTAACGTTAGCGGGTGCTTTGTTTTTCATCGATTCATCTTTATATTCTATAGTGATATTTTCTGCCAATGCCTTTTTTATTTTTCTGGCAATTTCACTGTCTATTATCACATTATTTTTACACAGGTAACAGATTCGGCATGTAGACAAGATATGGTTTACGATATTAGTAGAAGAGTAGGCCTTTCTTTTTTTACCTTCCGTTGTATGCTAATACCCGAAAGCTGACGATTGGATGTATCAGTAGGTAATGTGTTACCTGCAACAGTAGCAACGAGTTGTCCTCTATCATCAACGATTATTTTTATGTTGGTATTCTCTTTGAGTGCAATTGTCTCTGGAGATCTCAATCTCGCATATCCACCAACATAAGAGTTGAATTCTTTCAATTTTATCCGGTGTATCTGACAAAAGATGTTGATAAAAAAATGTATTCACTCTAACACTTAGATTTTGTCAACTTTTTCCTATGTATCCGAGAAATGGATGTTGATATAGAATTTAATCATTCCTATGCTTAGATTTTGTGAAATTGCTGTATTTTCTGTATAGGAAGCGATATCAATCGATAATGAATGTTAAAGAATTTGTTCAATTTTTTTCCTAATTTCCTGAATTAAATTTCTGTATTGTGTATCTAAGAGGTGAATTCAAGAAATATTTTGTTACTTACTTACTTACAAACATACTTAGAATTTTTTTTTTCATAATGACATATCCTACAACGGATATTGATAAAGAATTTATTCTTTCTGAAAGTATTTTCGTGTTTTTGCAAGCCATTCGTACTATACCTTAAACGCATTCAGATATTTCGTTGATAAAAAAAATGTTTCCGACATATCCGACAAGTGATGTTGATAAAGAATTTGTTCAGTCTGATACTTAGATTTTGTCAATTTTATCCGATGTATCTGACAGAGGATGTTGATAAAAAAAATTATTTACTCTAACACATAGATTTTGTCAATTATATTCGATGTATCTGACATAGGTATAGGTATTTGTCGATAACAACTAATGCAGGTAGATTATCTTAATTCACAGTATACTGATCCTGATGTGCTGCAATATCAGGGTCGCATTTTCTACAGTAGAGTGTGACTTCACTCTTGTCATATCTCTTTGTATAGTCAATGATACTATTCTCATTTATTTTGTAGAATTCACATTTTTCAATTTGCTTATTTGAAGCAATGTCATAAACAGCGTCCTCAAGTGGTGAATCACATTCTGTCACAGCCAAATAAAAATCAGTGGGCTTATAATCATAGCAGCCATTGTCTTCACAACGATGACGTAGAAACCAAATTCTTTTGTTGTTCCAACAGTTGAATCGCTGACCCGGCTCCTCCTCCCAGAACTATCTAAAACCACGACGATACCAATCTCTTAGCAATAAACTAAAATCACGCTTAGGATTCTTTCCAATCATACCAGGATATGTATTCTCTCACTGATTACATGTATCATAGTGGCAATCGGAGCATAGGTGCCCTCTAGGATGAGAGTCACACCCCTCTTCAAGACAGGAATTACAAACTGTAATTTGTACAGCATATCCTCTATGCAATTTACACGGGTTGCATAATCTGCACTTTTCATCACACTCATCAGTCATTGTACAATTCTCACATGATGACCAGCTGCCCAATGTGTACATGCATAGCGCACATGTATGGAACATTTTTTCATGTGTTGACACTCTCACTGCCACGATGAAACTGAGCTACCAACAAGAAATTGAGTGGGATAGAGAGAGAGAGAGGAGTAAATCATCCTTGAACTCCATCTTTCTCATGAGAAAAAAGTCCTAAATTTCTAAGCTAGTGTTTTTTCTGTATGCACTATACAATCTCAACGATAGTTTCAAAACGTGTTTGATCACTTTGCTTGGAATGGTACCAAGGAAGTATAGGTGTGAGGAGGTACTCACTCTCTTTGAAAAGGTGTAAAGCTTCCATAGAAGTATTACCTAGATGTGAGGGGCTACTCACTCTCTTTGAAAAGGTGTATAGGTCTCGTAGAATAGCATAGGAATTCCTTTACGTCTCGTAGAATAGCATGGGAAATCCTATACGTCTCGTAGAAGTATAAGGCCATGTGAGGGGGTACTCACCCTCTTCGAAAAGGTGTATAGCTTCCATAGAAATGTTTTCCTATAGCTTCAAGCAAATAGCATGGTAATTCCTATACGTCTCGTAGAAGTATAAGGCCATGGGATGGAGTACTCACTTTCTTTGAAAAGGTGTATAGCTTCCATAGAAATTTTTTCCTATAGCTTCAAGCAAATAGCATGGTAATTCCTATACGTCTCGTAGAATAGCATGGGAATTCCTTTACGTCTCGTAGAAGTATAACTTACTACTCTACTAATATCTGTGATAATAGTAAATTAATAATAATAAAAAAAAATCAAAAAATAATAAGTGTCAGTATTCTGATTTCAATTGATTACTGGTTGCGTTTTTCAAGCATATGTGTGCTTTATTTGTAACCGGTCGTAAAGCCGGCATGAATCATTTTTAGTCAAGTTGTTGAATCTTGAATCTTGAAAATCTTAATTAAACGGTCAGTATTCTGTATTCAATTAACTTTAATTACAGATTAATAACATGCGCTGCGATGAAGAATGCAATAATATGGCATGTAATTTCGATGGTGGCGATTGCTCACTCGGATTGAACCCATGGCTTAACTGCTCAGCTACAATAGCCTGTTGGGAGGTATTCATGGACGGAGAATGCAACCCTGAATGCAATAATGATCGTTGTCTATTCGATGGAAGGGACTGCAATACCTTTGTGATGTCTTGCAAGTATGAAAAACTGATAAGCTAACTTAATTAATTTGGGCACTCTTTCTCAAAGTGTACGCTATATTTCCTGTGTGGGACAGGGCCAGATTATTTTAAGGCATTCTTTTAGTGTAATTATATAGTATTAAAATGGATAAGTAACGTGTAAATTCGTTGACATTCTACGCGTTACGTCAATATTGATGAATATGAGGTGGAAAATAGTGTACCATGTGTTTCTCGTGACCTTTTTTTTTGGCTAGCTGGCTAAGAAGCCCATAACTAAACCCCTGGGAAAATGAATTATATTGCATGTCTGAACGTTTGAAGCTGAAATGACTAATGTATATTTCCGTGGTATATATTCTCATTAGTATCCCAGTCATATTGTACTCACAATTGAGAATGAGATAAAACACACACAGCAAAATAATTATGTTTGCCAACAATGTGTTCCATTTTTAATTTATTGAATTGAACAAGTTCAATATTCAAATGTAAACTATCTTTATTACAAGTTTAACGAAAAATCAAGGAAAAAGTGTAGTATTAAATGAAATATATAACGTCAAAGTAATACCATTAATATCAGTTTTTATGTGCTTGTATCGTTCATAAAATGTGGCTTTTTATTAACAGTATTAAATTATAGTAATAACCGTGTCCAGCTTATTCCCCAAGTAAATTTTCTTGAGGACAATCCCCCCCCTCCCCCTAGCGGGTATTTCACTCCGACGAAGAATTCCTCCCAGGAAACGCATTTGATAAAATAAAACTAGTAGTATTATATTCCTCATTCTATCCTCTTTGCATATATCATAGGCTGTTCTAGTTTCTGAAAAGCCCCCCCCCCTCTGCTCCCTCCTGATGGTCCTATATATAGGTCTTTTAATATATTTCTCCGTTGTTTTGCATCTCGTGATACGTCGTGTCTTTTTGTTATCCAGTTTTTTTGATCCGGTGAAACGCTTTCGGCCAATATATTTCAATACAATTGCTGGGTAAAGATATTACTTGAAATGATTTAAATATGTGGATTATAATGGAAGGGAGTGTGTTAATCTGATTAATAAAAACACGCTGCATTTTTAAAGTAAGGGTTTTACTGTTTTAATGTTTTCTTTGAAACCAGAGGTTGTCTTTAAGTTTTTTGCGATGCTGTCACTTACATAACGCATGCCTAGAGAAAAACTGTAGCTGCAATGGATTTTACGTTCTGAAGCGTCAAGGTAGCACATAGCATGGCTTTGGTGGTTAATGATTTCCATTCATGCCTTAACTGTCCTCCCTTCCTTGAATTTATATGTATCCTACGGCCATACCTGGCGCCGTCAGGAGAGTAGGACACATTGTCAGAAAAGCAGCAATGATATTTTAAGAGAATAAAATGAACTAATGTAATTTCATTAGCATGTTTGCTTTAGATGTTGCCAGCCACGGTAAATTCAACCTAAGTAAACATATCCCAACCTGCTACAGGGGTTTAATTGACGTTGAGTTCAATGGGGTTTTAGTTTTGATTGAGATAAATGAGGGTTGAGTTGAATTGCGTCGAGTTAAGTAAGAGTTGAATTGGGCGGGGTGAAGTTCTGCCGTGGTGGGATCTTGCGAGGGGAAAATGTCCGTGAGAGGAGATTTTTTTTTTGGGGGGGGGGGTCACCATAAAACCATTGATAACTACTTCTGGCTCATCTAATCAGAGTGTATTTTTGTTTTGTCTGAAGAAGTGAACTTGTCTCGAGATTTATTAAGTTTAACTCTAGGTCCAGTAAGTTATTTCATATTACTATAACTGTTTGCTTATTAAAAACCACAAGTCTTGGTATGTTCTAGACAGTTGAGGGAAATGACAAGCAAAGTACAATCATGAAGGTATATAAAACTAAATAATACAGGATTGGACTTTTAAAGTCTCTACCGGCCATTCTGATCTCTGTTTCATAGCCCTTCAGCCAGGAAGCGCATTAATTTTATGCTTTTTGGGGAAAAGGCTAAATATTTTCTGTACTACTCACAAAATCGTAGACGCTACGGTTAAATCTTTGATTTGTGACTGTCATTCAACAGGCTCTGTGCCCAGGGAATTAATAAATTGACCGAAAACAAACTAAAATGAAGAACCAATTCAAGCTTACGATAAATAGGGATTACCATAATAAAAGAGGGAAACCACACACTCAAGCCTCCTAACTAATTTAATTTGAGGAACATATACTGCTCATTGGCTCTTTTTGCTTATTTGGCTCACTGATTTCTTTCATTGATACTTTTTAAAGCAACGAAACCAGAAGTTTTCTTAGATATAATTAATTTAAAATTAATTAAAAATATAATTAATTTATAAATAATTTAGTGTCATTTAAAATCCAGCAAATATTCGTGAATGATATGTGTTAAATTATGTATTGATCCCTTTAAGTCTTTAGAGATATTTGACAAATCTTTACTAATTATTAGATAAGCATTGTGAGCAAGTAAAGCTGGCAACGTAGGCGAAAGAGGATGGAAAAACCAAATCTCATATTAAGATTCCTGGAATCTGCTAAAGCAGGAGAGCTGCTTGGAGTGGTGGAGGGGATGATAGAAAACTATCAGTTATTTATATTTTGGTTATCCAAGGCACAAATCCTGTACACTTGGTTTTAGCAAACATTTATAGCTAACATGCTTACAATATACTTGGAGAGCCGCACGCAAAAAATTAGAGTAACAAGTTTGATAATTAGTGTTTTCAATAAGGTGAAAATAAACAATGAGTTTGAAAACTTCCACATTCCCCATAAGCACTTCAGGTTTGCTTATTTAGCCTATAATTTCAAAAGACAATCATCCTCACGGTTATTTTGCGATATCCAAAATATATGACCTGGTCGACATAAGTAACCTCCCTTTCCAATAGGTGGATGGTCAGCATGCGAGGTGTGCAAATCATATTTATATAAATATACATATGTATGTATCTATAAAACTATTTTAGCAAAATTGAAAACTGGCAAATTAAAATGCAAAATTATCAAAACGATCAATTTTTGGAATCCCGAGTATTAGAAATACCTTTAAAAATCAAAACACGTTAAGTAAAAACAAACAGTTTCTAAAGCTTAGCGGTTTGACGGGTCTTTTTAGGAGAGATGAAAGGTTTAAACAAAACAGTGATTTATCAAAATTAAAAAGGGACCAAGATCCATTGCAAAGAGGTCGCTAACAGCCGATTCAGACCAGAACTCATTGTTGATAGCACAGTTAAGCCATCATTAAACAACACGTATACGAACCACTTTGATAATAAAACCCACCAACGAGGTTTAGGAATAGAAGAAAGGCTTTCAAAAAATACAATGAGTCAAAATTAGAGAAAGCAGTGAGTTAGTTACCACTAAGATAATAAAGAAAATATCTTGCTTTTTCCCTCAAAATATGTGGTTTTGAACCCTTTGTCCTGTAATTGGGCTGAAAGTACGAGGGAGTAAAGTTAGTTTTAAATAGTAAACTCTCAGAAATTACGCTACCTAAAGCCTTGCTTAACTAGTGTAGTCGGTTCTCTTGCCTCATTCTCAATGGGGTTTTAATACTAACGAGATTTAGCGAGGGCTTATTTAAGCTCCTTAGACTTTTTTCAGCCAATCAGAAGTCCCATGAAGAATCTGAACATCTCAAATTAGCGGTAGCTTAATCTCATCATTAATAAAATTGTATTTTGAATTAGGGAATAATTGGTAAACAATAGCTAATAACGACACTATTTTAGGCAATAATGATCTCGAATAAAATGTGAAGTAAGACCAACCCTCAAAAGTTTTTATATATATATGATTCTTAAGGTTTAGAACCCCTATTAACCTTGTGGTGTAGAACCTTTATGGTGTAAACTCACGCTGCTACATTTTGTTTAACGAATTTCTTAGTCAAAAGTTCAGTAAAATTTGTTTCCTAAATTGTAGAATTAAAAAGTATTTATAGAAAAATTACTTAACTTACTGCAGGCCAGGAAGTGAAAGCTCGTTTTTATCAATGCTGTGACAGGGATAAGAAACACCCAAATGCTCTTAAGGACTGTATGTCCCATTCTTTGAAAGATCTTGATTCAAGCGACTTCCATACCTATTCATCTTTCTTCTATTAGTTGATAATTTGACGAAAATTGTTTTTATCAAGAGCATTATTTTGGTAGTTGTATTTTTTAAGTACGAGTGGAGAGTAGCAGATTTTGTTTGTTGAGTTTATTTGTTAACAGAAGCGAGGCACTTTCACTTTAGAAAACGTCTAAATTTCTAAAAACAGATGTATTGTAAATATTTCCGGTTTTTGGCTTCAGTAAAATTTTTAACAGCTGAGGTTTTTTCTGTTAACCTTTTAACTCATAGCATGTCGGTGTAACAAAGTGCAACACAGAGGGCCACTCTTGATTTACAAAAAGCGGATTGATATTTTCCTAGAAATACTTGGTCCAGGGTTCGATTCCACTTGCCAGAGGGCCGATAGACGGGTTTTTATAGCCGAGAAGTGTAATTAATCAGAAATCTCCTCCTTTTAGTTTACTGATGTCATTAAAATTTAATTTAAAAGACTAGTATTCAGGGGCGGATCCAGGATATTTTTAGGGGGGACTACTTTAGACTACGCTAGGGGGCGCCTCCCCTGGATCCACCACTGCTAATATTGCAATTATTGTTTTAGTCCGATTTACAACGCTTTTTGCGAGCAGCATTATGCCAACGGTCATTGTAATTACGGATGTAATACAGCAGAATGCAACTGGGACGGCCTTGATTGTGACAGTTCAAACCCTCAAGTTATGCAAGGAGCCATGACCTCTGTCCTGCTCATGGATACTTTGACCTTTAAACATCAAAGCGTTTCATTTGTGCGCTATTTGGGCAGAACACTGAGGACCACAGTTCGAGTGAAAAAAGATAACCAGGTAAAAATTTAATAAAATGTAATAATTGTATATAATTAATCGTCATATTTTATCGTTATATTTTATAATTAATCGTATAATTAATACATTATATTGTATATAATGTATAAAATGTAATAATTAATCATAAAATGTGTTGCTTGTGTAAATCGCCTCGAAACCCGATAAGATGGAATGTGAATAATGCTGAAGTGCAATTCTGGCTGAGATGAAGATTAAAAAAAGAGGATGAGAAACTAAAAAACGGTAAAAAGACTTCAAAAATGGCTTTATATTCACTTTTTGTTATGTTTTTCTGAGTTGGACAAACACTTCCGGGGGGAGGGTTCAAACCCGCTTTTAACCCCATTATCAGACCACATCCAAATTGAACAGCTCGGATTTCTCCCTGGAAGGAGCACCACAGATGCCTTAGTTAGACAAGAGCATCTGATCAAACAAAGCTTCAAAAAAGGAAAAGCAGTTCATGTAATATTTTTAGACATGGCATCAGCATTTGATAGAGATGGGATGGAATATGAATAATGCTGAACTGCAATTCTGGCTGAGATGAAGATCGAAAAAGGGGAATGAGAGACAGATAGAGATAAATAGATGAGCAAAGATAGACAGGAGATTAGAAAAAAAATGTATAAATTCACAGTGTTAAAACGAGAGATAAAGTGAAAACTGAATTTGCGAGAAAGAGAGAAAATAGATTGATTTATGAATTTTGTATTGCATTACAAATTACCAAAATTAGTTTAGTTCTGAACTATTTCTTGGGTTTCAGCTACCAATTGGTCTAAAAGTGGTGTGTTTGTATGGGGGATAGAGATAAATTTATTGAAGAAAATATACAGCATATGCATTTCTTCTGCGAGGAAAGGCTACGAAACATGACTTTTAAAGTAATGGTTTGATTTAGATAGAGTATCAAATAGTAATGAACTGTAAGTAAAGAACGAGGCGTAGCTATAGTTTGCTTTGTATGGACACATTCTGCCTAGTAAATGAAAACTAAAAAACCGGTTGAAAATATGTCATTAATGAATTTAATGAGAAATATCAAATTTTATGTGAAAATTTTCAAAAACGCCTAAAAACTACATACCGTTGATTTTTCAACGGTAAATAGTGATTTTTCCCTATTCCTAATGATTTTTTGCTTTGTCTTTACATAAAATCACTAAATCAGCACATAAATCACTAGATTATTGAAGAAAGTCACTGAATAAAATTATAAATCACTACAACCCAGTGATTTTTTTTTTCCTCAACGGGTAACAACCGTGGTTGCACATCTTTTGTAGGGAAGTTTAATGGAGGTAGAACTACTGAGAACTACTGAGAAATTCAGAGTTATCAGTGGGGCCTCTCCCAGGCCACTCAGCGCGTCCCCAGGTGGCGGATCGGGGAACGTCCTGTAGATAGGCAGGGCACCTCCCGGTAGGGAGGTGCGGACCAAGGGAGGACCCGGTCTCTGGGGGTCTTGAAATATAGCTGGAGCACCCACGTCTGGGGGCCATAAGTTCAGGTGGAGGAGGTGGAAGGCCCCTCTGATGTGCACGGGGCAGGGCCCATCGGCGTATGGATACGTCCCGTCAGTCACAAAACTTCTCCCAGCCATGGGAAAATTACAGGTGATGTAGTACGCCAGAAGGGCGCATTATCGGTAGTAGATATAGCCAGCCCCTGCTCGGAATGGAGAGGAATGGCTTACCACCGTCCTGAAATTAGCCAAGAAACCTCTTCTCCTATAAAATATGAAGTACAAACGATCAAGAACGAGAACCAATACTACCGCGTCCGGGGCAACCGACGAAGTTACCGCGTCTGGGGCAACCGACGAAGTTACCGCGTCCGCGGAAACCGACGAAGTTACCTCGTCCGGGATAACCGACGAACTGACGACCCAGAATCTCCCTTTAACGGTGTTGACAACTCCAAACCCGGAGGCTATGCTTTCTCCTAAATTTATTTTATCTATTGGAACCCTGAACTTTAGGACGCTTGCTAAACAAGGCAAAATAGATCTTGTCCTAAATGAACTAAACCGATATAAATGGGATATTGTTGGACTTTCAGAAACACATCTCCCTAGCACTGGCGAAGAAAGGATCGGCAACACTAGTCTGATAGTGTCTGGGAGAACCGATGGCGTCCATCGCCAAGGTGTTGGCTTTTTGATGTCGAGTAAGGCACGAAGATCCCTGATTTCCGTAACACCTGTGTCAGAACGGTTGATTATGATACGAATGAAAGGATCACCAATCAACATCACGATCATACAAGTCTACGCTCCTGACTGCAGCAAACCAGATGAAGAGTCTGACAATTTCTACCTTCAACTGCAAAGCTTAATTGACGCAGTTCCTAAAAAAGACCTTATTGTTGTCATTGGCGACTTCAATGCTATTGTTGGTAACGATTCTGCTCGAAATGAAGATGTTATGGGTAAATTTGGCCTTGAACGACTTAACAAGAGGGGCGAACGCCTCATTGAATTTTGCAGAGACAGTGATCTAGCCATTACCAATACTCTCTTCAAACATAGAGAACGTCGTAAGGCGACATGGACTTCGCCGGATGGAAAAATCCATAATCTTATTGATTACGTGCTCGTCTCTAGGCGGTGGAAATCGTCTTTGCTAGATACTGTCACCCTCGCAGGTGGCGATTTCGACAGCGACCATTCCCTGGTCATGTCTGCACTAAAGATACGCCTGAAATCTTCCGCAAAGCTGAATAATAGACCCGCTCGTTTCAACACACATCTTCTCAAAGACCCTCAAATTCGCCAAACCTACATCGATGAACTGTCTACTCAAATATCGGACCTTCTTTCTAATATTCCTGTAACTCTATCTAAAGAGGATATCGATAAACTGGTCACAGACTCCTCTAAGATCATCAGCAAAGTAGCGATGTCTGCCCTAGGAACCAAAAAGGGTGATAAAAAGCCTTGGATAACAAATGAAATTATTTTATAATGTACTGAGAAACGAAAACACAATAACAGGTCAGACAGAGAGAGCAGGGACAGATATAAGCACTTGAAGCGTGCTGTAGAAAAAGCCACCCGTAGAGCCCATCGCACCTACATTAAAGACAACTGTGAACAGTGTGAGGCTGATTTTAAGAGAGGCAATTCATACTTCATGTATAAGAGAGTTCGTGAGCTAACAAGCAAGAAAAACCTCAGTTCTTGTACACTGCTAGATAAAAATGGTTCTCAGATACAAAGCACAGAAGGCATCCGATCGAGATGGATGGAGCATTTCAAGAAAAGCTTAATCCTGATATCTTTCCAAACTCTGCTGTCCTGGACCTCTTGCCCGTTACTGTCTCAGATCCCAGCCCACCTCCTCTCCGTTCTGAGGTCGAAGATGCCATCCAAGCGCTGAAGACTAACAAGGCCCCTGGCCCGGACGGGATACAGGCAGAACTGCTGAAAGTCCGGTGTGAACCACTTATAGATCTTTTCCACAAGATTGTATCCGGTGCCTGGCAAAAGAGTCATTTCCCAACTTCTTGGTGCGAAGCCACAATTGTTCCACTACACAAGAAGGGGTCAAAGGCAATATGTGATAATTACCGTCCTATTAGCCTAACAAGTCAAACTGCCAAGATCTTCACCCGAATTATACTCCAACGGATCAGAGCCGCGTCATCCTTAGTCATCCAAGAATACCAAGCCGGGTTTCGCCCTGGGAGATCGACCGTTGATCAAATTTTCACTGTTCGCGAAATTTTAGAGGAATATCTGGAATTCGGTCGCGGCCTGTATCAGCTCTTCATCGACTTTAGGCAAGCATTTGACCTTATTTGGAGAAATGGCCTATGGCATATCCTTCTCCATTACGGAATCCCACGAAACCTAGTAGATCTTATCAAGGATATGTACTCAAAATTTGGGAGTCGTGTGATGACTAGTGAAGGTCTCACTGACAGTTTCCAGACTTCCGCAGGTGTCCTTCAAGGATGCCTTTTGTCTCCAGAGCTGTTCAACATTTTCCTCACAGCAGTCTTATCCCTGGTGGAGACAACTTGTGGCGCACATATAGGGGGTGTTCAGATAGATAAGCTAGCCTACGCCGACGATATCAACGAAATGGCTGAAACACCCGAGGATCTACAAGCCGTTCTTAACGACGTCTTCGAAGCCACTAGTTCTTTTGGAATGATCATAAATAAATCAAAAACAAAGGCTATGTGCTGCTCACGAAAGCCACAGGATACAGTTAAGCCAGACCTGAAAATTAATGGAGAGAGTATCCAGTGGGTTGAGGAGTTCCCTTACCTCGGTAGTCTGATCACCAGCGACAACAGTCCATCAAAAGACATCAAAAGACGTCTCGCCCTCGCGACTTCCAGTTTCAAGGCCCGTATGCCCATATGGCGAAGCAAGGATTTGTCTCTGCGGCTTAAGACATGACTTTTTGATACCCTGATCATCCCCATCGCAATCTACTCATGTGAAACATGGACACTGAAGGTAAATGACAATCGTCGACTTGCAGCATTTGAAACTAAGTGCCTCCGCCGCATCGCCGGGATCACTTACGTTGATAGAATCTCAAATGTTGAACTTCTCGAGAACCTTAAAGTACAACAAACAAGTCTCATGAAGATCCAGCTCCAGCAACTTTGATGGCTTGGTCACGTACAACGGATGAGTCGGTCCTGTCTCCCGAAAATCACCTTTGACGGCCAAATTCATGGTTCTCGTCCTCGTGGTCGTCTCCCCAAAAGGTGGAAGGAAAACTTTACACCTCACCGCCTCTCGGACCTTCTTCGCCTAGCAAAAGACCGTGAAGCATACAGAAGGCACATCCACGCCGTTACGAGGAAAGAGGCCCCAAGACGACCTTCAAGGACGGATGGGACTTAAGTAAAAAAAAAGTAAAAGTTAATGGAGGTAAGAAGCAAAATATACATTTAAGGTCCTAATTTAACAAAAATTATGTCAGCCTCTTTAGTTTCATTGCCTAAGGAAAACAAGTTTTTAAATTTTTAAGGTCAGTTATATAATCTTAAAAAAATAAAAATAAATGAAAAACGGGCTGATGTTATTTTGAAAAACAAACAAACTAATTCTTCTTAATGAATTGAAAAGTGGAAGGCAAGAGGAGGGAAGAATGATAACTCCCATCTATCGGAGGCAAAGCTGAGGGGAGACTTAAAAATTATTCATATTAGTTAGAATACCATCTGGAGAGGTGTTTTCCCTATTAGTTGGTATTTTAACTATTTACTTAACTTTGAGAGCGGAGCAAATTGAATCATCTTAAGGTCCCTGGCATCACCAACTAAAAAAGTCCGGTATTTGTGTGGTTGGAAATAACAAAATCAATATACCTCTTAACAAAATGACAAAGATACCCCTTGGAAACAAAGTTGCACATCTTTTTTAGGAGAGTTTAATGGATGTCTAAAGCAAAACATATATTTAAGGTCCTAATTTAACAAAAAATCATATCAGTTTCTTTAGCTACATTGTCTAAATGAAACAAGTTTTAAATTTTTAAGGTCTATTATGTATATTTAAAAAAATAAAAATGAAAACGAGCAAATGTTAGTTTGAAAAAAAGCAGTTCTTCTTAATGAATTGAAAAGTAAAAAAAAATACTTGTGCAGTTTGCACAATGAACATCTGCAAACCTTACTCAAATAGACTGACGCCTAACATTTTCCACTGTCTCTAAAATTCTAAAAACTCAGCTTGCTAAAGTTTTTTTTTATAAAATCATAATTATATGCTAAAAGATATTAGTATCATGGCGAGTGAAAAGTTATTAATAGTCTTTTATTTATATTTTGTACTTCCAGACTCTGTTTCTACTCCATGAATAGAAATCTAGCTATTTGTGGGGAATCAATTAGACAATCTCTTGTCCTCTCTG
Source organism: Artemia sp. Qi Xiang Cuo (assembly GCF_049724085.1). Classification (NCBI taxonomy): domain Eukaryota; kingdom Metazoa; phylum Arthropoda; class Branchiopoda; order Anostraca; family Artemiidae; genus Artemia; species Artemia sp. Qi Xiang Cuo. Next base: position 4,162,249 of record NW_028297431.1, read on the forward strand.
GTTCACACTTTCTGCTTACTATGAAATTTTTCTTAAAAGCTTGCTCAGTGCTTTCTATTTATTTTTTAATATTTTTGTGACTTTCTTGAAATCTATTTCTAAATCAAAGTTTCCCTGAACTGCTTTAAAAGAATTAACATTAGTTTATGGCTTTCCTGCTTTCTTGAATCTGGAACAGCTTTTGTTTCTGGAGTTTCTAAACAAAAATATCTGTTAAGACTTATCCTCTGTAGAAGTCATTACAAAGCCTAAAAAATGTCAATACCGTACCAGTAGCGAAATGAATTTTTATCTCTTGCTCTCCCCCTCACCCCACACCTCCCTTTTTCGTCTCGGAAAATATTGTGTTTTATCTATCAGCTATAGGTATAGCCATAGGAAAGAGATTTCTGTCTCTGAAGATAAATAAGTTGCTTGTTTCCTGGGAAGTTGGAAAGCCAGTCGCATTAGTAACTATTGTGACGGTAACATGCAGAATTTTTGTTGGTCGGGGGGGGGGGGGATATGCTCCTTTCTTGCTAATTTTGGGCTAGAATTTAACCATTGCTTTCCAAAGGTAATTTTAAAATGCAACAAAGCCGGTCATCTGGTAATTGCGATTTCTTATTTAATAATTTTCCTTCAAACTAAACAAGATGATATGCTTCAAGATGGCAATGTAGTATTGGTTTTTCTTAGATTTTGAGAGTAAATTTGACAATGAAGTTTCTAGTGAGGCCTTTTATGATCTCATATTATTTAGTAAAATTCTCCTTTTTCTAGGGGAACGACATGGTATATCCCTGGGATCCGGCGGAGGACCCAAATGCAGCAATTGCTGCTGGTGGGTCATTCATTAACCCCATATCTGCTCGAGGCGTGCTCGTATTTTTGGAAGTGGACAATCGAAAGTGTTTTCAAGAAAACGGAGATGAATGCTTCGTGAATGCTGGACAAGTAAGAGTTTTTTTTTCATTCTTTGTGTTACATTTACTCTAGACGCAACTAGATAGGGGCCTTTCCTTTAAAAAATCCATTTTAGCACTTCATATCGTCTAGTATCTTATATCGATTCCACCATTCTTTGATTTGCCATTTTAATTAAGACGATTGATTGCAATCATTATATCAGTTATCTTTTCAAACAATGCTTCTTAGGCAAGTGGGTAAAAATATTTATTTTCCAATTCGTCCCTTCATTTCCTCTTAATCTAAGCGGCTTTGTCTTCGTTGCATTAATTTCCAAATCTGTTCTACTCCAAACCTATTCAGACCTTGAAATAGTT
>NW_028297431.1:4164013-4194018 GCF_049724085.1 Artemia sp. Qi Xiang Cuo
AGTTGTTGTCAAAAGAGTAAACCAAGCGCTATCACTGGTCTGTGTATTCAATCCGCAAATTGATATTGTCTTAAAGCCATTCCCCATTTGGCAGATTCTGCAAAATCTGCACCGCCAATCTGCAAATTCTATTTCAATGGAGACTTCTTTTCTGGCCCTGTATTGGTGGTTTGGAGATACTGCATCTTTTGGTGTTGCTTTTTCTGCAAGATGGCCGAATGGCAGAATCTGCCAAATGGAGACTGGCTTTTAGCCAGGAAATGAAGTGGTCGAGTTTTCTGGCAGGCATTAAAGATTTAATAGTTCATAGTAGAAATAGGAGTTGTTACTAAAGCCAGACAAAATATTAAAACCTACTGTTTTTTAACATTTGTGTTTTTAAATCTTATATCAACCTCATACTGTCGTTCGATAATTTTTCTAAACATTCATTAAAAAAAAAAAAAGCGTCTCAGAGTTTGACTTAAAATTTATGAAATTAAAATTTAATAACGCAGTTTCTAGTCACATCTTAAAGCTGTTTTTTATTCTGCTATATTGTTTATGGTGCAGATTTTGTAGGGAGTTTTGCTTTTCGATTCAACTTGGCAGCACCCAGTATTCGCTTGGTTTTATCCCTGTACATAGACTCAAAAAAAAGGAACGGCACATTTAGTTTTGTAAAAACTAGAAAACCAATAGTATTTCTGTTTCAAAAGGTATTATTTGAAGTTTCGAAACACTTTTTGAAGTGTTGGAGGAACGAATTTTCTCTCGTTTTTATATTGTCAGTGACTTAAGTGTGAAACTTTAGAATGATTAATGGTGCTTGATAATTTTTCAAATGTAATTTTTTCGTTTTTCACTTTTCTTTAGGCTGCACAGTTTTTGGCTGCTACAGCTTCCAACAACATGCTCAATGACTACCCAATATACAGGGTATCTGGTTACGATGGTACACTGCCTATTGTCCCTGGAACTGAGAATATAACAGCAAACAAAGTCACTTACGTTGTTATTGGCATGCTCTTTGTGGCTGTCATCGCTTTATTACTTGGCGTCCTTGTGAACAATAATCGAAAGAGAGCAAGAGGGATAACATGGTTCCCAGAAGGATTCAATCGTACTGTGGATAGGTTAGTGCTCTAGAATTAAATACAACCTTTTCTTAGAATTAAATACAACTTAAGAATTAAATTTATTTAATAAATTCATTTATTTAATTAATTTAAGATAATTATTAATGAATTTAATTAATTATTAACTAATAATTTTAAAGTAGTAAAATAATCAATAATTAATTAATTTAAAATAATTAATTTATTTTATTTATGAATTTTATAAAAGAATTAAATAAGAATTAACATTAAGAATTAGATACAACTTTATTTTAAATAAGTTGTCGTAATTCTTGAATTTTTTATTAAGATATGCGTGTTGCGAATACTTCTACATTGTCTTAAAATGGGTCTTCTGTTGCTGAACAATAGCTTGTTTTGTTGGCAAGGTATTTGATTTTCTGTCAACCGATATTCCTTTTGGTTATTTAAACTTAAGAACTTCTTAAGGCAGTACTGCATGATCGTCAGTGTCGCCACATCAAACTGTGAAGAAAAGCACACAAAACTAACTCATTTAATTTTGACTACAGTTTGGGTCTATAAAAAATCAAATAAATGTTGACAATCTGTTGATTTTCAAAGACAACTTCAACTTTAAAGAAAAGCTAAATCTTTTTAAACTGTTTGGTGCCTTTTTTTTTCTTAGCGTTATTTTTGGGTCATATTTGTTTTTAGTGCTATTTTTCGTCTTTTAAATTTGGTTCCCGCTTCGTAACAGCATATCTTCTTTTTTTCCATCTCTTTTGGCCAACTTCACCGTAACTTTTTTGATAACTTGGGGAATATAAACAATTTTTTTTTCTGGCTACATAACAGAACATGAAGGTCTTTTATGCCATCTCTTTTTGCCAACTTTACCGTAAGATGTGATAAGTTGGAGAAAGGAAAAACTATTTTTGCGGCTACATAACAGCATATGAATGCCTTATTTTACGTCTGTTTCTGCCAACTTTACCGTAACTTCTGTGATAACTTGGAGAATGCAAAAACTTTGTTTTTGGTCTTTTTTTGTCAGGTTAAATAACAGTATCTGAAGGCTTTTTTTACCATAATAACTTCTGTGATAACTTGGGGAATGGAAAACTTTTTTTTTCTGGCTACATAACAGCACGTGAAGGTCTTTTTTACCATCTCTTTTTGCCAACTTTAACCATAGCTTCTGTGATAACCTGGAGAATGGAAAACTTTTTTTTTCTGGCTATATAATAACACATCTTTCTTTGCCATCTTTACCATTGCCTTTCTTTACCATCTTTTTTGCTAACTTCACCGTAACTTCTGTAATGACTCGTGGAATAGACCTTTTTTTTATTCTATGTCTGCTATGTTTAATCGGGTTTATTTCTTCGTATTTTAGGGTTCCTCCAAGACAAAGCAGAAGACGGGGTCCTGATGGCCAAGATATGCGAAATCTTCACAAAGTCCCTTCAGTCAATAAATTAGATTTTTGCCAACCTGGTATTCCTTCGTGGTCAGATGATGAGGGTTTGCCTCCATCAAAGGTAACTCCGTGTTTTGTTTTTTGTTTTTTTAGCATATTTAATTTTACGTGCTTTATGACCTTACCGTGACATATCTATTCTGTTATTTAGAAGCACAGCCAGTGCAGCGTGCTGAACACTTCGCATGAACGACAAAAGTCATATTCATTTTAGTAATTTAGATAACATAAAGACTACATTCTATTTTGAAACATTTAAGAATTTAATAATTGTCCTGCCTACCTATCTTACTTATTACGTACTTACCTTACCTATTACGTATTTACCTTATTGGCTACCGTACTAACCTCATATACTTACTGTACTGCCTTGCTTGTTACATACTTACCTCACTAGGTACGGAACTTACCTTATATCCGTATTGCACTCGTCTTACTTCCGACGTAACTATCTTACTAAACACCGTACTTGCCATATATTCTTATCTTAATTGCCTAACTAATTATGTACTTACCTTATTACCTACCGATTTTACCTTATATCTCTATCGTACTCACTTACTTAATACGTAATTACTTTACTACGCACCGTACTGGCCATATATTCTTATCGTAATTACTTGTCTTACTAATTTTGTACTTACCTTACTTATACCCTGTCGCGCAATATTACCTTACGTACTGGTTATCTTGAAAAAATAGCGCGTCTCGCCTAATATACAAAAAAAAAGAGAAAACAAGTAACCTAACTTTTATACCTTATATACCTTCTATCTTGATCTCCATCAATTTGCCTTTTTCTAACATTAATATTTATATTAATCTTGAAATCTTAATGAATATCGTATTAGGTTTGCGTAATAACTAAACATAAAAATAGTTTATTTTTCTCTTGGAAGGAAAGAGCGACATCAATATTTCAAAGAGCGGAGATTTTTCTTTTATTTGAGGGTAACTGCTCCCTTCCCTTTATCTACCCACTCTTTACGCGGAAGGTTTATTTCCACAAAACTTAGGGAGTTAATGGTCAAGATAAGATCAGTGGGAATGAGATAGAAAATATTTACACGAGCCTCCAAGAATGGATTGGATGAAAAAATTCAATAAATTTACAATAAACCATAAACAATAATATTCATAGTTTAAAGATTTTAAAAGGCAATCGCTAAGTAAAACACATGTGATTACCAACCAACTATATTTTGGGCAATGATAAATGCTTTTAGCAAACCACTGGTAAAACTTATGCGCAAGGAGCAGGTACAGAAGGGCATTTCTCCTTATTTACAGTATAATTTCTTTCCGTCGTAATGTCACTTTTCACTTTCAACTGAGAATTTTTTTTTTCATGCTCATAAAGAACGATTAAAATTAATATCCTCTGTTCAAGTTTTTGCTGTAATATTTTCTGCAACCCTAAAGTATAAATGTTTCGGGTTACAATCACTCTTCAGACATTTTTTTAGTAATTGAAGTGGCTACTAAAACAGTAATTTGTTTCCAAGCAGTATCTACTAGTTGAACTGATCAATAAATCTTTCGATGTTTAAAGGAGTTCGGCTGTAAGTCTAGAGTTCTGTAAAAATGCCCAAATAAACTTGAATTTTAGCGGGCAATCGAGGTTGGTTTTAATTTACACCCAATTTCTAATCCAGTGGTTTAGAAGGTAGGTGGTTACATCTCAGCAGAGTTGCCACACGGTGACTAAAAATCACTAGATTTGAGTGATTTTCTGGTTGATTTAGTGATTTTCTTCAATAATCTAGTAATTTATGGGCAAACTTAGTCATTTTTTATTTAGGCAATGTACAAAATCACTAGAAATAGTGATACATCACTAGGGGTGGTGACTCTGCATCTCAGAGACTAAAACCGCAATGCGATCGTCCAAAACTATTCACAATATTCATGTATATTTCATATCCCACTTACGATTCATATTTACTGTCAACCATTGGCGGCGTTTTAGATGCCATTCTGTCATCACAGCGAAAAAGTTGTTTATTTTTTGTTTAATTATGTAGCGTCTGTTCATGTGCTGCAAAGAGAGTTGAAATACTTTTGATCATTACTGAAAATGTTTATAGACAGTTCGGGTATAATATTTTCCCAGCCTTATTATTTTGAAAATAATTCATTGTAATGTATTAACATTGCTTTCTCAGCAATACTGGACTGGAACATATTTACTAATTTTATTGTTTTCAACAAAATTTCTAGCGTGTACGTGCCTCCGACGGTGGGTATTCAAGTGATCAAACCGGACTGACTGAATTTGACGAACAGCCGGATATAAGAAGTTGGTCTCAACAGCATTTCAATGCTGCTGATGGAGGATTGTCTCAAATGAGTATTCTACCCTCCCATCTTCACAATAATGAAAGTTATTCGCAAACTTTAGCTGGAAATTCAATTGCCATTTGAATCGTTGGTGCGTGGTGAAATAAGTATCAAATCGGTAGAATAGGAGAAAATAATAGCAAAGCAATGTCAGAACTAGAAAAGAAATAAAGCGGTAGCAAATCGGAAAAAGATCGAAACTAGATCTAATCGAAACCAATTTCATAACTAAATACAACAGTTATAAATTTCGTAATTTGCCTTATCTCTCCTTTTCTGGAAAGTCTGGAATCAGTTTTGAGTTCTGTTCCATTTAATATCGTTTATTCTTTTTCTTCTTAAGGAGGCTGTTTTGTATTTAAACCTTACCCCCTCCTTGCCGTAGTGCAAGGTTAGGGCTTTAAAAAAACCGATGGAAAGACGACCGTAGCTTACTTGTTGTTTTGTTCCGTTGAAGGGAAAACAGTCTCAATAAGGAATCAGACTTTACATAATTAGTGATTTCGGTAACTCCCAGCCAATCACTAACTTGGAAAATTACAGGATGCTGTACTATGGGAACCCGAAACCTCCGAAGAGACAACGAGGGAACTAAAAACAAATAAAAAATTTTTAAATAAAATTTTCATTTTTAAATTTTTTTATATTTTCCTTTTTTGTCAGTCTTGCGTTTTTTCCCTCTGGGATTTATCTTTTTGAGTAAGAGATTGCAAGTGGGGAAACGAGATTCCATGTAATTCTGTTACTAAAGGTTGGTCTGCTAGGAATACTTTGCTTTGCCTTGCGTCCAAGGAATGTTGCTGCAACTTTCAGGCAAGGTTTGGGGTGGGGGGGGGAGGGGGACTGAATTTTATGCTTTAGGGAGAAGAGATTCCGTGTAGGGGTCTCTACAGCGAGATTCCTTTTTTTAGTGAAACCAAATTAAACCAAACCAAAGTAATTGATTTCTGATAAATGAAAGTGAGCAACCGAGTTTCATTGAAAGGTGACGAAGTTTGTTACTCAACAAGGTCTTGTGTCTGCACTGGCCTATCCAAGGCCCCCCCATTCCCCCTCCCCCCAACATTTTGCTTATTGGCGCCCTTGTCACACACCCCCCCCCCAATATTATGCTCTAGATCCGCCCCTGTGCGTCTAAGGGATATAATTGAAACTTTCAGGCAAGGTTTAGGGAGAGGGGGACTGAATTTTGTGTTTCGGGGAGAAAGGTTGTAAGTATTATTTCTCCAGTCCTCATAAAAGACTGTAAGCTAGGTTTATTCTTTTTTGCTTCTTTTGTCCGATAGGCTATTTGGCTTTCGAGAGTTGAATGTTCAGTATAATTTGATGGAGTAATAAAAGAGGAAGAGAGGGATGGGAGCAGATTAATGTATACTTATAGTAAAAATTATCATAAAAAAGAATAGAAATAGAAGGGGGAGACAATAATTAAAAATGAAAATAAAGAGAAAAACAAGTTTATATGTGTTGCCAATTTTTAGTTGAGCCTTAATGACGAAATGATTTCGAAAATGGTTTCATTTTCATCCATTTGAATCTTTGATTTTTTTTGTTTGTTCGTAGTCTGATGGAAAATTCCTACAATGTTTGGAGAAAACCTGACAATTTTTTTCAATCATATTATAAGATAGGGAGAGATAATAATTTTCAAAGCGAATTCACAAGCTCTAAGAGCTGTGAATTCCCTTCTTGTGTCATCAATAGGAAAACAAAACAGAAACAACCAAGACAGCAACATAAATGTTGAAAAATTAATCAAACAAGAAATTTATAGAAAATAAAAAGGTCGGTAAAAAATTAACACAAATTAGTAAAACCGAACATTTAAAAATTTTGTATGCATAATTCCACGGGAGATAGAAAATGTAATTCGATTCAGTCTTAACTTCAGTTTTATAATTATGACCTTTTTAGTTTCTGTGTAAAGACAGACAGTAATTTTGGCGAGATATGAGGGTACTTGTATGCTATAGCCCCTACCTAATACTTTTCTAATATGTTTCTCTGACGCTCAATCCTAATGAAATATACCCAAGTATAATAAAAATATAATAGTTTAAAAACAGATTTGGGCTATATATTTGCCCATTTGGGGTGTGGGGATAAAGTATGGCGGGTCTGCATGCCTAATGTGTTAGGTACAATTATTCTGCGCATTATGAAGTAAGAATTGTTTTGTAGCTTCAAACTGTCCAAATACTTATCTCTCACCCCCCTAACGCGCAAATAAATAGCCCAAATTATGGATTTTCCGTTTATTCTGTCACTTCTCTTTGTCTTGTCTCACGCTAAGCTGAAAGAAACTAACGAATGAACCGGTTCTATAATGCGTCAATGAATGAACAACTTGAGCGGTACGGGATATATCATACTGGTACCTATATGAGTTGTTTTCTTGTATTTGTCTTTTTTTGATAGTCTGTTGGAACTGGTGTTGATGTGCGTGGTCCATATGGTATGTCACCCTTAATGGTCGCTGCTTCCAGTCGAAGTCATGGCCTTGAAATGGAATCAGGGGATGAGGAGCAAGACCCCTCTTCTCAGATGTTGTCTGACCTTCTTATGCAAGGAGCTAAAGCTAATACAGCAATGAATGAAACCGGTGAGTACTCGTGTGTTGTATGCAGGGCAGGCACGTACGCAGGAATTTGGTTCGGGGGGGGGGCAAATACTTCAAACCCATTATTCTGTGAGAAAAATCAGAAAATTATGGGAAAATTAAAAAAATCGGGAGACTTCGGGGGGGGGGCGGATGCCCCCTCCCCCCCCCTGCGTACGTCCCTGATGCAGGACTGTGCAGTCTGAGTTTTAGTAAATTTTTGCTGAATGGAGTCGGAGTAACAGAAATAATGTAAGTACCTTTGGAGTCGAAGCTAAGGAAACACATTAAGGCTAGGGTCAAGCCAAATACTGTCAAATAATACTAAAACGTGGCAATAATAAACAAAATTAATGTTTTAAGCTAATTATAGTGAATAGGATGTTTTAAAACTAAAAAGTGTATTCAAGGAGAAACTTAGAAATTAATTTCTGCTGTAAGTTTGCATAAATAATGGAGTCGAAGTTCTTACTTCTTTAAAGGAAATTCTAGGAGTTAGAGCAATTATGTTTAAAGTTTAAGTGAGTCCTTAATTGGAATTGATATTAATTAAGTAAATTATAAAGAAAAGACGTAAAAGAAAAAAGGGTCCTCAAGACGAACCCTAAAGAAATGCACCCCTCCCCCAACCTCGTGGCAAGAATTTATGTTAAAAAAATAATTTTCATCCATAATCATGCGTTTTTTAAACAGGAAATTGGAATATTATATCGCAAACAATGCGTAAATGTCAGCCGCGATGAAAGTGTGTAATCATATATCATCCGATGAAGTATCTACTATGGGCTTATAGACGCTGTAATCTCCTTCCTCCCTTATGTGAAAAATTGAAATTGGTGGCTTAAAGTTTATCTTTTATTTTTGCATCCCTTCTCCCAAAATTTCCTAAAAATATAAAAATTGTTTAAAACTTGAAGCTTTCAGTTACTTAGTATTTAAATTCAGTGATGTTTTGCAAAAAGGGCCTAAGGCCATTTTTTCTTATTTAACAGGGGAGCAAAATGAAAATAAAAACGTACAATGAAAAAAATCTTTCTCACAAATGAGAATTTAAGAAACTTGAAATTTTAAAGACTGATTCCTAGTTAACTCTTCAATTGAAATTCACTGGAAATATCTAAATTGCGGATCTGTTCGTTACTTAGAAAATAGGAACTTCGCTGTTTTTTGGGCCCTTATGGAATAATTCGTAACTCGGTCAGAATTAAGCCCATTTTGAAGAGACCTATCGATTGATCTCTTCGAGCTCTTTCAAACCAAATACTTGACTCATTTTTCGAACAAAATGGACTTAGGCCCATTTTGCAAAACGCCACGGAATTTTTCATTTTTAACAAATTTGTTCTAATTACCAATGTTTATTTTATTCTTCTTCTTTTTTCAGTGTTACTTTAATTTTTTCTTTTTTTGGTCCTTAACAAGTTATCTTCTAGGATCTTTATTGTTATTGATGTTTGTGATATGTTTTTATTCGAATAAAATTGAATTGAATTAAGAATCCATCAAGACATTTTACTGCAGTTCGGCTCTTTTGACTTTTTTTTGAAATGCCGACGAATGAATTTTACAGTTTTTGAGTGTTTTTTTTTGGGGGGGGGCAAGGAATGGTCTTGAATTTGAATCAACGACTGAATAAAGTCGTCCCTCCTCGCTTTTGTCGACTGCCGTTCTTATTGAAAGATCTTTCGTAATCTAATTAATTTCTTAAGCTTAAACGTGCTTAGTCTAATGGACAGAACCGTTAATCTCGTCTATTTTTCCGTGATCAACATTCACTGAAATAATTTGCAACTTTTAATTCTGTTCTCCCTGTAATCTTTTTGTTTAAATGCTTTAGGTGCAAAACTCATTTTTCAAAGTTTTTTTCTCTACTCTTAGGTGAAACACCTTTGCACTTGGCAGCTCGCTCTGCACGTGCATGTGAAGCTCGTCAGCTTTTAGAAGGAGGAGCTGACCCAAATCAAGGTGACCATACTGGTCGAACCCCACTACATACTGCAGGTGGTGCTGATGCTCAAGGAGTCTTTCAAATACTTCTTTTGAATAGGTAATCTTGCACAACTGTTTATTATTATTAAGTCTTTTGGGTTATTTTGCAAATAACATTATCAGTACCAACAGCGGGGCTAGGTGGGGGGGGGGATCTAATCATAAAACGCTCATTCTCCTTTCTCACTAAGTCAAATTAGAAATTTTAGTTGTAGTTCTATTTTTACTTCCAGGCTACTAAGGAACTTGTGTTCTATTAAAATGAGTACCCTCTACCATATCTTCTTTGGATAGTTCTGATACAAATCAAAACGTCTAAAAATTGCTGTCGGTAGTGAAATGAAATACTTCTTCGCCAACTGTGATCAAAGGCTCTTATTTCTATATTTGCCTCCCCAAATATCGAAGAGTAAACATTATAAGTGAAAAGAATATAAAAAACAAACAAAGCTCCTATATTCCACAATGCACTGCAACAAATATAACAACAAAAAGATTTAAGAAAAAACAAAACACACACAATAGACTTAGAAAAATAACTGAATAGATCGCGTTAACCTAAAAAATACATAAATAATTGTGTAAGCTAAGGACCTATGTAATGTATATTAATCTGAACTGAAGTATTGTCAAATCATAAACTTAAATAGCAATTACGTAAATGTTCTTTTTCACCTGTGACTTACTTTTCCCTCTGTATTTCTTCTCTCTCCTTCTCACATGTAAAGTCTCTTAATCTCTGTTCCTTTCAAAACCTAACCAGCTGTACGGCAATGCCTTCAGCGCTTACATTTTGTTATACCATCATTAGTAACACTGTGAAATCGATGTCTGATTAAAAGTACGATGGTATTGCCTTGTTTGAGTGAGCTACATATATGTAATTTATTCCATATAGATCTCGTTGAAAAGTTAGTAGGAAGAAGTTTGATGCTAATGCATGTGTGGGTAACTCTTATTTGTCCCTAACCTAGTTTGTCACTCTATTTTCTAATCTCAGAATTGTATTAATCTAATGACAATATAGTCTCTATCTCCAGCCAACGACAATCCAATCTCTAATTCTAGCCAATGCAATCCAATCCAATCTCGTATAATTCCAGCCAATGGCAATCCAATTTCTTATTGTATCCAATGGCTGTAAGATCTAATTGAAACTTTAAGGATTTTTTTTCTGTGCCTGTAGGTGGGGTAAGCAGACTTCAAATTTACTCGAAAGAAAGGTGGTAAAAAGCTTTTCTCTAATCGTCACAAGAGAGTGTACTTCACGGTTATGTCTTAGTCTTTTTCAATATAAGACGAAGTTAATTACACACTGGAGGTCATTGAAACAATACACACCCTTAAGGCTCAATCAATAAAAACAATAGCAACACATATTTAAGGGAACTTCAAGGACTAGTAGTGCATTTCTTTCACATGTCCAGGTGCAGGTATAATGGGTTGTTCATGACCGTTGTCTACCCAAAACAATAAGTCTCTATGCCTCAAGGTCGGTTTTCCCCGGCCATTTAATGCCCGATCATATTGCAAAACATCGATTTTCTTAAGGGTTATTTAGTTACAGCTTGTCCTTTAAATTGAGGTTTCCCCAACAGTTCCCACATAAATATCTTGTGTATTAATATAACTGTCCGTATAACTCCATTAACTGATTTAAAAAAGACGCTGTGTACAGGGGGGAAGGGAGAAGGAGCGTGTGTTGCTGTTCTGTCTGAAGCAGCTTGCTGTTGTGATGATTTTTTAGTAGTAGACTCTGTTGGACGAACCTCCTATGATAATAATCACAGGCAGTAAAATAGCAGTTTCGAAAGGAAAAAATGTCCTGCAGGCGAAGAAGACTTCGGATTTTGATATAACTTAGTAAGTTGTTTTTTTTTCATGGAGGGAACAACAATTCAGTTCATCAGTGCTCAAATGAAATTTTTAGCAACAGTGAAATGTAGAAAGTATAATGTATGCTATTTCCGATCGCTATTAAGTTAGGTCTTATTTCTTCGCTCAACCTAAAGCATAATTATACTATTTACATCCACAGAACAACCAATGAAAATGCTCGAATGAACGATGGTACAACTCCACTCATTCTTGCCGCTCGGCTTGCCAATGAAGGTGTTGTTGAAAACCTTATTCAAGCTGGTGCAGACATTAATGCTGCTGACGAACATGGGAAAACCGCCCTTCACTGGGCAGCTGCAGTGAATAACCTTGAAGCAGTTACTTCACTTCTTGGTCATGGTGCCAATAAAGATACTCAAAATGACAAGGTAAATATATTTCAATCGTACGCTTTCATTTGTCGATAATTTAAAGATAAACAATCCTTAGTCACCTGAAGTACCCACCCAGGCTTCTCGCTTCTTGACTTTACTATAATAAAGTGTGCTATGAACTGATATGGCAGTCGTTAAGGTGGAAACCAACACTGTTGACAGCGCCAGCATTGCCAAAGCTTAGAGAAATCGCGTGGGCAGGAAAAAAAAACTCCCAAGACAATAGTGACTCCCAAGATGAGTCATAGAATAATTTTATATATATATATATATATATATATATATATATATATATATATATATATATATATATATATATATATATATATATATATATATACAAAATAAGGATTTTGTTAATAATTGCTTAATCTCTTATTTTGTACGTTTGTCAAAGAAATTAAATTAAGTGTAGGTAAAATAGATTAAAATAAATTAGTGCATTAATTTTTAATCAGGCACATACGAAACAAAAAGTTTTAGCTTGTTCCCGAAAAAATAGTTTAGCTTGTTCCCTCTTCCCGAAAACATATTGACATTTTTGGAATTTTCCATCGAACAGTTATAATTTTTTTTTATAACTGCCCCTTTTTATAAAGTTGTGTCTCCCACCTAAATGCATGCCCCTTTCAGGCTAAAATCTTGTGCATATGCCTTGTACTCAAGAAATTTTAATTTGAAATGTTTATTATGTCAAAACAAGTTTCAAAGCTTGATTAAGATAGATAATAAGAAATCAATTCAGTATTAGGGTTAAATTAATTCAATTCACTAAGGCAGGGACGCAAATATGAGAGGGGGACTGTCTCCTTAAGTTGTAAAAATTCATTTTTTTTTTACAAACATTTTTTGTTTTTTAGTTTAATTAAAAAAAAAAAAAAAAAAAAAAAACACAAAGATTTCGAGTAATATCTTTTTTCTTCTTAGTAAATCCTTGCCTCTTTCCCTCTGTAAGCCTATTTTCGTGAATTGGCGGCAATATTATAAATTTTATAATGTATATATTCAGTTATTTAATTTAGATATTTAAACCGAAAATATAGCAAAAAAAAAAGCCTGAAAAAATTACATTTTTCAACATGCGAAACCAATATATGATTTTCCTACTTTAAACTACTCTCAAACCATCATATAGACCATCGACTTTAGCAGCTTCAATATTTAGGACACGCCCATCGCATATGGCTAGCCCGACTGCCCAAAATAGCCTTTGAGGCAAGAATTATAATGAAAATATAATGCAATGAAAATATGTTAAATGCTAAATATTATTTATATACTAAATTTCAAAGCTCCAATTGACCACTATCATGTCGTTCAACTGACCTGCGCCATAGCAAAACGGCTAATTAATTAAGCTGCTTTATGTATACAAAGCAGATTAACCAGGTTATGGAACATTTAAAACGGTGTTGACGTAATTTATATCCATTCTCGTCCCGAAGGATTTTTTTTTGTAGCATCAGTTTTCATGTGCTAGTTCTCCTATAAGAAGTAAGTGGAAGGAAGTTTTTGACAAATTAAAGTTTGACCAGATCTCTGAGTCCGAAATGTACGAATAATATCATAGTGCCAGAAAATACGGATTGTACCAAAAATATTTCAAACGCCAATTTATTCCAAGACCTGTGAATTCTTAGTAAAACCAGGGAATTATATGACCTTAGGCCCCTAAAAGAGGCCAAAATTGGCTTGGAGAGTTTTCTTTGTATTGTTTTTCATCGTCACTCACTGGACTGATAAATTCCTCTGACACCCCTTATCGGTAGCTTATCCCCCCTTGTATCCCTGGCCAGGGAGCCTTTTTATGAGGAATAAGAGTATTGTGATTCCAAAATGTATTTATTGGTGACTAAAACTCTGAAATCTCTCTCTCTTAAGAATATGGCCGTAAGATAAGCTATATGACAAATTAAATGTTAAAACTGGTTGGTTTAGATTTAGCTATTAAGGAAAAGGATACACTGGTATAAATATGTGTTATTTAACTTTTTGCCCTTCTTTATGCCTGTTTTGACACTTAAGTTTCTTTAAGCTTGATATATTTTCTCAATTTCTGCAATCGTTTTTACATTGGTGAATGATTGTCATATCAATAAATGTATATTAGATAGATAGATAGATAGATAGATTTATTTTCCATATACCGGTAAAATAATTAAATAAAAATATAGAAATCCCCACAAAGGCTCCAAGGCCTGTAGGAGGGGGATTATGAAAAGATCAAATAAACATTAAACATTTAAACGCTTAAGATGTAAACGATATAAACATAACATTAATATTTAAACATATAAACATAAGCATTTGAACTTTTAACATGTAAAGCATTTGCTTAATAAAAAAAAAAAAAAAAAAAAAAAAAAAAAAAAAAAAAAAAAAAGAGATTTCAATAAATAAGCTTTATCAAACTACAGTGAATCACAACATCTATAAAAAAAAGGAGAGTTCACTAAATAAGCTTTATCAAACCACATTGAATCACAACATCTATATATATATATAAAAAAAAAAAAAAGAATAAATAAATGAATAAAACTATTGGCAGCAGGCAAAAGTAAAAAAACAAAGAAAATTGATCATATGACAACAAATATTTTTTTTAATAGTCTTTTGAAGGTGTCAAACGAGTGGTATTCTCACGCCGAATCGGCAAGGGCATTCCATGTCAAATGACACGCAACAAGAGGATTAAAATTAGATCTTGTTGTTGGTGTATGGGGACTTTGGATATTTAAAGAACTACGGAGTTGATAATTTGACCGATCAGATACAAAAGAAGACTTAAATCTAAGGGACCTAGGAATATCACCATGGAGCTGAAGAAAAGCGAAAGACGCACAGGAAAGAATATAAAGTTTTTTAATATTAAGTAACGGTTTAGTTGCCGAACGATTTACATCCTGGATAAGATTTATAGCTTTATCATAAGTATTCGAAAGCGGTTTGAGAAAAGAAGGGAAAGTAGACATCCATATGACTGAACAATAGGAAACATAAGAATGAATTAAGCTATGAAACAGGATTCTTAGAATTGGTCCTGGAAATATATGTTTTAGTTTTCGTAGAATACCGAGATTTCTGCATACCTTCATTTTAATCCATTCAATATGGTGTGTAAACGATAAATTTCCATATAGGTTGACACCTAGGAAGTTGACATACACATCTTTAGGTCTAATAATAAAGTCTGTAGATATATCAATTTCACATAATTATGGATAAGCGTAGAATACACAATAAAAAAATAAAAAAATAGTTTTAGAAACATTTACGGCATGAAATTTAGCATCAAACCAAATTGAAACTTTATCAAAGGGGTCCACTAACTTTGTAGGAACTTCATCCTCAGTTCTCCCAGAGGTGACAAGGGTGGTATCATCGGCAAACGTAACAAAAGAATCTGAGGTATGCACACTATGTTTATGAGTAAGGGAGACTGTTGGATGACATAGACGACAGCAATGAAGAGAATTTTTATTTCTAACTGCAAAAATTAGGTCATTTATATAAATTAAAAACAGTGCCGGCCCTAAAACTGACCCTTGAGGGACCCCCTGGTCAACACTTGATGGTGAGCGAAAAAGTGGATCAACCGAAATTATTCTACCAGACAAGAAAGACTTGAACCAATAAAACGCACTACCTCTTACGCCAAAATGAGAAAGTTTAAATAGAAGAACACTGTGTGTTAAAGAATCAAAGGCTTTACAAAAATCCAGCAACACATCAGCAGGAATCAAGTGGGAATATATTGCCTAGTGAAGATAATACAGTAGAACTAAACAAGCATGCTAAGTCAAATGATGTGCTTAATAACAAAATTAAAAATCGTGAAAAAAATCTTTAGAAGTTAGAAAATGATTAAGACGAGAAAGCATCGCCTTTTCAAATATTTTTCTAAACACAGACACCAAAGAACTTGGCCGATAGTTGGCTGCTTGAGACTACTCGGGAAAATACCATGCTGAAAGGAGAGGTTAATAAGTTTTGTTAAGGGATAAAGAATGGAAGGAAGTATGAACTTAATTACTTTAGTAGGAATATTATCAGGGCCAGAAGACGAACAATTTTTCAATCCCATAACAATTTTAGCTATTTCTTTCTCCGTCGCTGGTTCCAAAAACATTGACTTCATACAAGGTGGCCCAAGATAAGACCTGAAGTTGGATCCTGAAGGAGAAGAACCAACAGCCGAAGCGGTTTAATATCATCACTAATATTAATTAGTGATGCATTATCGAATACCCATAGGCAAGATTGAAACATTTTTTTGTTTTAGACTAATTTTTAAATCATGATAATCCTTGCGAAAATAATATAAACAAATGTAAAATTTACCTTGGCTCGAATAACCAGTATATTGTTTTTTTTTGGCTTGATCAAAGAAAGAAGTATTTAAATTACGATCAGTCAAGTTGTAACCCTAGGTAACTTCAAAAGCAAAACATTTCGATTTCTTTTACCCTTATATTGTAGTTGTTTTTTATTGGTATTATTTTATATATAAAACATTTTTCTATAGGATGAAACACCCTTGTTTTTGGCTGCACAAGAAGGTTCATATGAAGCAGTTCGAGCTCTCATTGACAGTGGTGCCAACCGCGACATAGCTGATCATATGGATAGATTACCACGCGATGTCGCTCAGGACCACCAGCATACAGATATAGTGCGATTGCTTGATGAATATTTACCAAGAAGCTCAGTACCGTCCCAAATGGTGCACCATCAGACTCAACCCCCACCGCTTCCTCCAAGAGGTTTGCAGGAAGAAAGACCACCTAAACCAAAAAAACGTCCTAAATCTGGAGTAGGGGAGGGCTCATGTTCAGGATCTGGGGTTGAGCCAATAAATATGGCTAATACTTTGTCGAAGCGTCGTACATCCAACAAGAAAAAAGAGAAAATACAAAATAGTGTGCAAAGTGTGGACAGCACGAGCACCGTACCGAATACTTTGTCTCCTGCAAATAGCCATTCGCTAGATCAGCACGGATTGATGGGATATGGAAGCCACCCTCATATGGTCGTGCCGCAGCCTCCTACTTGTCATGACTGGATCCGTGCTTCGTCAATACAAGCTCTTCCTATAAGTGTTGACACATTCTACTTTAATATGGGGTATGATTACAGTACACATCAAAGACAGGCAAGCTTTCCAGCCGCACATGCGGGAAATGTGTTCAATAGTTCATACCAGTCTACTATTTTATCTCCTCCACAGTTTGCATTGTCCCCATCTTTGATCTATACTTCGTCTCCGCCTCTTAATCAGCAGTGCTCTTCTCAAAGTAAAGTGGCTAGAAATAATCTTCCTACGTCGCCTATTCATATGGCAGCCATGCGGAAAGCTACCCAAAGAACACATAACTCGGGTAGTACTTTTGAATTCCCAGTACCAGAAACTGTAGATAACTACAGGAAAAACCAATTTTTTCAACATTACCCTACTCCTCCTTCCATTCATTCTGACCAAATGCAATGTTTGGGACACCTACCGCTCCCTGACACCTACTTAACACCTTCCCCGGAAACTCAAGGGCAATGGTCGTCTTCCAGTCCACATTCCGCTTCAGACTGGAGTAAGGGTATTTTCAGTCCTCCTCAATCTTCCTCAGTTTATCCCCAACCAACTCAAGTTTCAAGCCACGAAGGTGGTTATATCTAAGTAGGGAGTCCGATTCCAAACAACATTAAGTATTTATGAAATTCGGTTGTTTTCCCTCCCTACAAATTTTTCTTAATCGTCAAATTTCGATTCCACTAAATATTTATATTCCAATTACCACATCTGACTTTCATATTGGCATTATGAAAGATCTCCAAGCACCCCGTGGAATTTTTTTTTTTTTTTTGTTTTTTTTTTTTTTTTTTTTTTTTTAGAAAATATTGGAGATAATATTACTTGCTTCCGCCATAAATGGATAATAATTAGTGTAAAATTAATTATGTTAAAGTGAACCCACTTAATTTTTTTACTTTTGGACATAGTTTTTACTTTTATACATATTATATATATATAGACCTTAATTCACGTGATCATGATAACTTGCCTGTCTCAGTTGTATACTCAATTTTGTTTTGTGTTTTTTTTTTCTTATAACTTTAGTGCTCTGATGATGAATAAAATTTTGATTACTATATTTTCTTTGTTTATATCTCTTATTTCAAGCTTTTGGAACAAGAGATTTTCCATCATTATGAGTCATGCTAGGTGGACCCTGTTTTAGGACGGTAGTAAACAGTTTCTCTTTGAGCATGGCAGCAACCTTATGCTTACTAATTTTCGTTTTCTCAACAATCCCCTTAGCAGATGCTTTAGATTTGATGTACAGTTTTCAGTCCTTTTCAACTGTCTTCGCTCACTTGTTTCCTCTGAGCCAGGACAGACGGTGTCCAAAAACTGCTTACGAGCATCTGGGCTATCGAGAGATTTTGGTATTTTAAGAACAACGGCATAAGATGGCTGGGGATTGACAGCTGCTGGATAAGCAAAGGCTGGGACGTTACTCCAAGATTGGGGTGAGAGGATGTCGCAAAGAAAGATTTAAGGGAAATGGGAACTTCCTGAAAGAGTGTTAAGAAGTAGGCCTTGAGTAGATTAGAATGGAGGAGGAGCGTACGTAGCTGTGTTGGCCTTTGGTGGTGCGGTGTGTTGTTAGTAGTAGTAGTAGTTAGCGTAGCGCTTGCCTCTCCAAGAATTGCAGGGACTTCATCTGGTTCATGCATAACAAACTTCAGTAGGGCCACTGAACTTTTATTCCAATAGTCAAGAACTTCGAAAATGTCAGCAAAAGTGTCAGTAACTTTCTGCCTCTCCGTTTGCCGAGTAGCATACCTCACCACAGATTAAATCCTTTTACTTCGCTTCTTTCACCATATCTTCGGCGAAAAAATCGCAATCCATTTTGATGATATCGGCTTTTTTTAAGGGCTTATTTTGACTGAAAGTTGGGAACCGTACGAAAATTCCAAAATCACCATGGCTTTACATCAAAACGACGAGTCCTCATTTAACACATGGAACTCTATTCTGCATCGCTTTCTGTTTAAGGAATTTATTTCTGCATGGCTCTGCGTTTAGAATGCAAGCTGAGTAGCGCTAATTTGAGGGAATATAATTTTCAAGTTTTTTATTCCAATTACTGCAAGGAATTTTATTGCTGCCCAGATTAATGCAAGACTCTCACTCTGACTATCTGTCTTGGCTTTATCTGCAATTAACCATGGCTTGATGGCAACTTGATTTTAATTCATAAATCAACGGTTGATTTCTGAAAAAAAATAAACCTTTGATTTCTGAATTAAAATCAAGTTGCCATCAAGGCACGGCTAATTGGAGATAAAACCAAGATAGATAGTCTGAGTGAGAGGGACAGCTGGCATGTCTTTTTCCTGGCTGGCTGTAAAGCTGGCATAACCATTGATATGGCTTAATATTCTATTCTAGTAATAGGAATTGCATTTTTAAACTAAAACCAGACAAAAAGAAACTCCAAATTAAGGTATAATGTTGTTTTGTCAAAATTCCAATTGCTAGGTCAAGTAGCCTAGGCAGATTTCTAAGACTTAGAAATCAGAAGAGGTTTAACATAGTAAATTGGCAACACATTCCCAGAGTATGTTTTTGGCCCTGGATTCATCACCAAAATTTTGTTTTCCTAACTTAACTCTCTTCCAAGATATCAAAAAGTAGCTTGTCTAGAATTTTACCTTGCATGCTTCCCATTCATTTTTAAACTCGCTGTCCAAAAAATTAATCAACAATGACAAAATCAAGATACAAAAAAATTACATTGGAAACACAGAATTTGGGCTAGGCTAGCCTATATTTTTGTATAGTAGGAGGGGGAGGAGTAAAGTTGAGTTACAGTTAAAATGTATTAACTACAATTATTCTGCATATTATGAAGCAAGAGTTGTTTTCTTAACATGTTTCCTTCTCAACAGCCCCAGTTTTAGGCTTCAACCACCTTTATTTTGTATGTTGTGCACTTGATCACACATGGAGATAAATTCCTGGTCCTAGTTTACAGTTATTCCTCTGAAGAAGGGAATCCTATTAAACTCTATCAAACTTCATAAAGCTTTGGTAAATTTTCAGTATAAGGGCTTATGTATGCAACCTTTGAAACCCTAGAAATAGAAAAGGCCCTAGAAACCCTAGAAATAGAAATAGAAATCTGTAATATTCAATTTACAGATAATAAAGCTATCTTTTTCTTAAACCTGCCCCCTTACTTTTCACGCGAAGAAACAGTTTGTTTTCACATTATCATGATGGTGATAGAATTGAGGCATAGCCCCCCCCCCTTTTTACATAGTCCTAAAAAGTATTGTTAGCAATTATTTTGTCTAGAAAGCATTTCGCTACTTCCATACAGGTTGCATAGGCTTAGCTTAATTAACAGTAATCTCTTTCTGCGTGAAACTGTTTTTAATTTGACGGGAAAAAACAATCCATTTTGATCTGTGAAACCCTTTGGCTAGGCCGCTATCGTAAACAAACAGGAAGTGCTTTAAAAGGTTGACAGCTAACTAAATCATTGCGGGAAGCTTATATCAAACCAGAGTGACTTAAATGAAAACGGTATATTAATAACTAATGGATTGACGGATGTTGTCTGTCGTTTTTAGCTAGAAATAGAGAAAGCATGAATTTATCGAAAAAGAGTTATTTGCAATGGAAGAATTAAAGTTGTAAACAGGTGGGGGTTTACATGGTAAAAAAGAACATATTTTATAGTCTTCTAACGACTATAAAGATAGCATGGTGGAGTTTGTATTGGAATGGGAGGGGGGATTTACCTGAATATACTGGAGGGTGACAAAGGAAAATAGTTTTATTTTGAGAATAAAAAATGAAAATGTACTAAAACAGAACTTACATTGTAAATTGAGGTTGTCTAGGCTTTTAACTCATCAATAATATTCATTGTTATATCCTTAGTGTCACAGAAGTTTCTGATATTTTAAACACATTGAAATGAATGGGAAACCATATATAAGCGACCCTCTGATTGGCTTAAGGAGATGTAACCGACTCTGATTGGTTTAGAATGATGCATTTACTTCCTGTTTCCCATTCCTGGATCCATAAAAGTGAGAAAAATCCTGTTTTTTCATACTCAGTGAGAAAAACCATAAAACATCCATAAATTGCTGTACTCGTCGGAGATATTATGTAATCAATTGACAAAAACTATAAAACAGACACAAATTGCTGTTGACATCCAAGAAAAACAACACATACATTGACCAACACTCATAACCATCCAAGAAACATCCATAAAAGTGAGAAAAATCCTGTTTTTTTATTCTCAGTGACAAAAACCATAAATTATGTACTGTCAGCATTACACTAAACTGTAGATGGCAGCAGGGGTGAGCAATGGGACCTCATGATAGGGTTCTACTACCAGAATTTAGAAAAGCGCATACAACAGCATAAAGATGATATAGTCAAAGCTCTAAATTCTAATATTTCCACTGTTTCATTTGATTCTGCATTAGGGAGCCATATTTTTGAAATCCTAGCCACAATATACTTTTTGATCAATCCGCCCTTGTTAGTAATGACCTAGGCATAAAGCAGGTAGTCCGAGAATCAATTGAAATCAGACTTAAGATTAATAATAATATTTCCTTAAACAGGGACTTGAGAGAACATTCACTAGACGCTCTATACTCAAATTTAATTAAAAATGACCTTACAAAATATTTTTAAAAACCAACAGACATTAATACAGAGCCGGTCACAAAAAGACCTTTGAGGTTAGCTGCCAAAAAGGCTGGATTAGCAATAAGAACGTGTTTTTAAATTATATTTCTTTCATCTCATTGAATTGCCTTGTTTTAACTTACTTTTTATCGGTCCTGGTTGAACTTCGCTGAAGTAAGGATGCTAGGACTGCTTTGAAAGTTTTTTTAATTTTTGGTTTTATTGGTCGCATGTTGTTGTGAGTCTTTTTTTTATATATTTTTGTCTTGCTGAGGACGGCCCTTGGACATAGGGCCGAAATATTCATTCAAAATATCTCCAGTGTCTTGCAAAGAGACTTCCCTGTTGTTCTTCGTGCTTTTGTTGTTTGAAAGGGATAAGAGTGCAAAAACATTTCTGTCTCCAACTGGTTTGGACAAAAAAGCAGGACCGTATCCAGGGTGGGGGGTTACCCGATTTGACCCCCCCCCCCCGAAATATTGTCTGACTCATAAAAACTTAACAAAAATGGATATAAACAAATTTTGTGTTCTTTTTTTTAGTTTTTTGTGTGTAAGCCCCCCCCCGACAAGGTTTTTTCAGTAAAACTCCTTCCGAAAAAAAAAATCTTGGGTACGGCCTTGCAAAAAAGGGTCGATAATTTTTCTTGGATGTTTTAAACTCATTTCCATAGGCTTTCGGCTAAAGGGAATGCTTAAGAACAGAAAAGAAAACTAAAAAAAAAAATGTTTCGCCCGAGAATGGGCCCAAAATGTTGAGACCACTTAAGAGTCACTATATTGCTTAACCTTACTATATTTCTCTATGCTGCTTGGAGTTGCCTGGAAGACATTTCACAAGGATATTTAAGGTCATCAAAGGTCAGTACCCTCTAGAGGGAGAAGGGGGCAGAGGTAAGTATTTCAAAATATTTTTTCAAGATATTATTAAAGCTCTTGATGCATTCCCGAAAGATTCATTCACCTGACTCAAATATTTTCCAAGTTACCAAGAAGCCACTACAGTTGTAGCTACACTTGACAGTTGTTGCTACTTCTATTGGTCATTTGTGTGTGGAGGAACAATCCTCGAAGACTCCTTTCAGTTATAGATAGCTGTCTTGCATTACGTTGATGCTGTTGAGGTATCCCCTTTTCTCTGATGTGATAGTGGTATGATCCTTTTCTATAATGAATATCGTTAAGAATAAGCTCTGAAGCCGTATGCTCTTGCCCATATGAAACTCAATGCTTGTGTTCAGCATGCGGCTCTTGTTGCTGGACATTTGAGCCTACAAAGCGTATGCTGCTTTTCAATAATGATATTTATAAGGGTTGTGAAATGTAGCTTAGCTTTCTATCTTAAACTTGTTGAATATAGTTGAAAATTTAGTTTGAATATTGTTGCCTGCTATTCTTACTCCTGGTCCCCTCTTTTCCAGGTCGCCATTTTGTCTGGAAAATGTCTTCCAGGCAACTCCAAGCAGCATAGAGAAATATAGTAAGGTTAAGTAATATAGTGACTCTTAAGTGGTCTCAACATTTTGGGCCCATTCTCGGGCGAAACATTTTTTTTTTTAGTTTTCTTTTCTGTTCTTAAGCATTCCCTTTAGCCGAAAGCCTATGGAAATGAGTTTAAAACATCCAAGAAAAATTATCGACCCTTTTTTGCAAGGCCGTACCCAAGATTTTTTTTTTCGGAAGGAGTTTTACTGAAAAAACCTTGTCGGGGGGGGGGGGGGCTTACACACAAAAAACTAAAAAAAAGAACACAAAATTTGTTTATATCCATTTTTGTTAAGTTTTTATGAGTCAGACAATATTTCGGGGGGGGGGGGTCAAATCGGGTAACCCCCCTCCCTGGATACGGTCCTGCTTTTTTGTCCAAACCAGTTGGAGACAGAAATGTTTTTGCACTCTTATCCCTTTCAAACAACAAAAGCACGAAGAACAACAGGGAAATCTCTTTGCAAGACAGTTGATTTATAATACAGGGTATATTTTTCACCATTATAGAGGGGGGAGTCTTGATAAATTTAGCTATATATGGATTTACAATAGAGTTCTGACTATACGTGTGTCTTATTTTTTAGGCCAGACCATCTTAATATTAAATTAGGCTAATCAGAAAACTTTGAATATAGCTTTTAACTTAGAAGCTTAATTTTTTTATAATGCCCTTTGCCTATCACATTTAAAACAGTTGAAATGGGTGACTTTGATATTGATTGTTTTTTTTGCTCTTTTAGATTCTTAAAAAGATATCTTGTATTAAAAACAGGTACTATCAAGGTACTAACACTTAAATATAATAGCTCCCTATGCCCCCTTCTCTGGATACTATCTTGATAGGATACCGTCTGTGCTTTAAATAACAAAAATATTTAACTTATTGGCGCCCCTTCTGTAAAAAATCGAGGTATTATGATTTAAATATTTTAGCTCACTACTCCCCCCTCTCTGGATACCACCTTGATAAAATACCGTCTCTGCTTTAAATTATAAAAAAAAATTTTTGGCGATCCCTGCTTTCAATAAAAAAAATTTCGATATATTATCATTTAAATGTAATACTTCCCTCCCCCCTCTGGATAACACATTGATAGGATACTGTCTCAGCTTTCATTAGAAAAATAAGATACTTAATAATTAATTAGGTCACTATATGGTTCAAACAAACACGCAAACTAACGTTAAAAATCTTAGTCCTCCTTGAAAAAATTGAGGGTATGAGTAAGAGGGTACAAAGACAACAACAAAAATGTCGAAATTACTCAGATATGCCTCAAATTATTGGAAAACTGAGTCATAGATTTGCCGTGGCATTCAATAAGATCCAAAGAATACAATTAAAAGGGAGCACACACAAAAGCCAAATTAGGCCAGTAGCCTATGAGAAATCGCAAAATACCCAAGACAATGAATAAGTCCTAATGGGGGGCCTTGGGTCTATCAAAATATTTCAATGGTTTCCTAGGGAATTTGATATCATTTTCTTCTGTCTCCATTTTAAATGAAAAAAATAATTAACCTTTTGGCATCCCCGCTTTCAATAAAAAATGAGGTATTATCATTTAAAAATGATAGCCCCCTATCCCCCCTCCTATAGGCAATAATTTACAATTTATTTTCGAATCATATTTTTTAGGTAACTTCCAGTTCAATCTTTAATTCCCAAACCTTGTACAAGCTGAGTCTATAGCTAAATTTGTCACAATAGAAGGTTTTTTTTTGGGATTCAACTTGAAAATAAAATTCTTGACTACAAACGATGTAAGAAATAGCGATTGGGAAACTGCATTCAAAATGATTTGAACTCATTTCATAAAGATGATCCTGTTTTTTGTCAACATACGAAGAACTGTGTATATTGCAATATTTGCAATTGAATCTGTCTCTTTTTTATGCAAAGTAACAAAAGAGACGAAAATTAATGAACAAGAGAGAAGTGAAGACTTATGGTATGCCAAGTAATATTTGGCAAGGAAAGTCACTGGTGATAAATCGCTAGGGGTGGCACCGTGTTTGCGTGGTTTTCGGGCATTTGGGGAACACAATTTTTTTTTCGGGGTGACGCATAGATTTTCGGGGAAATACCCGAAAATTCAGGGATAGTGCAAGCCCTGCTTGATTTTTAATCAGGAAAATCGAAATACTAAACCACACAAGAAGGAAAAGCTCCGAATTTGCGGTTGACGCAACAAAAGATTGCCGCAAAATAAATTTAAAATCGACCGAACGCCGCCGCCTCTGTCGGCGGCGGCGTGCCTGCGGCGCGCCGGCGGCGTTACGACACTTCAGTGGCGCCAGGCCTCTCGTCGGTGGCGTTTGGTCGATCCGCCGGCGCGGCGTTCGGGGTCTAGCTGGAACAAGTATCCTGAAATGGTATCTTGCATACCATCTAGCGCTTGGTCATCATCAAAATATTTTCTGACACATCAGAATAGTCACTTTCTGAACTTGAGGTCATATTTTTTACAAAATGTATTTTCACTAATATATATATAACAATCAACAGATTTTGTAAATTTGAATTTTCACAAATGAAAAACAGTGTCGGATTCCTAGGAAATAGTTTTCGCTAATATTATTCAGCTCCGAAGTTTATCGTTGTTTTATTATTGACAACACTGTTTTGCGAATTTATTCAAACTAAAAATGCTAATAACAGCTAAACAAAAACTCGTAGGAAACCCGGATTTTCAGGTATGAATAGACCTAAAATAGATTAAGAGCTAGTATATATAGCTAGTATAAGCGGCTTAACGTCATAGGGGATCGGCATATTAATACCTAAGAGTTGACGGATGTTAGTTTACCCTTTTAGCTAGAATATAGAAAGCACAAAAATTGCATATATTTGTCGAAAAGGGAGTATTTCCAATGAAAGAATTAAAATCGTTAACGGTGGGGGGGTTTACACGGTAAAAAAGAGCGTATTTTACACTTTCCAACGACTATAAACATCGCGTAGTTGAGATTTTTTTAGGGGGTGAGGGGTATACCCTGAATTTGAATATGTTGGAGGGGGACTACAAAGAATATTTTATTTGGAAAAACCTAAGAAAATTTACTAAACAGAACTCACATTATAAATCTGTGTAGCTAAAACTTCCAAGTCAACAATATTTGATGTTCTCTCCATGATGTCTTGAGACGGTATGATACTTTAACCTTAATGCATGTCCATTATAAACAAAATCTCAAGGCTGAATTTGCGATCTAAGAGAAACCTTACGTAAGTCCATTGACCTAGGAAGAGACACGTAATCCTGTCCCGTTAGACTCGATTATCCAGCAATCGTTTTTGAACTTATGTCTACATCCAAGAAACAATAAACAAATTGATCAACACTCATAACCTAATTCCCCTCATGTTACATTAGAATTCCCCGTCGATTATGCAATCAATTTCCCAGAAATCTAGTCTGATCCTGTCCCCTTCGTAGATCAATACCATTGTCCCGTTATTATTCAGTGCACAGGTGCATTTTCCCCGCAGTATTTCCAAGTTCCCTTATTGGTCTAGAAAGAACACTTTTACCAAGGACATTAAATCTCTTCCTGACTTTTTTACCAAGGACATTAAATCTCGTTCAGGCTTTTTACCAAGGACATTAAATCTCGTTCTGTGCTGGCACTGTCCTCCCTACTACTGGGGAGGATCTTTCCATGGAGGATATTTCTTTGGGGGAAGGGACATTTCTATGAAGGGGGCACCGGATTTCCCAGCATTATTTAAAAGACAATCAGAAATTAAATAAAAAAAACAAGTTTTTTCAACTGAAAGTAAGGAGCAATATTGAAACTTAAAACAAACAGAAATGATTACGTATATGAGGGGTTCGCCCCCTAGTTAATACCTAGCCCTTTACACTAAATTTTTTTTAGCACTTTAAAAAGAGCTCTGTATTCAAATTAACCGGCCTTTGGGATTCAGGGGTCTGTGATCCGAACAAAATTCGAACTTTAGTGTAAAGAGCGAGATATTGACTAGGGGTAAACTCCATAATATACGTAATAAAACATACAAATATAAAAGTTCGTTACGTAATTTAATTTGTAAGTTACGTTAGAACAAAATTTCGAGAAAGCCATTTAGCCAAAACAAGTAAAATTAATATTCAAGATTCATTCTGATTATTCATGTACGGTGAGCCAAAATCAAAGCTCCATTAATTCAAAAACGTTCAGAAATTAAATAAAAAAAACAAGTTTTTTTTAACTCAAAGGAAGGAGCGACATTAAAACTAAAAACTAACAGAAATTATTCCGTATATTAAAGGGGATGTCCCCTCCTCATCGCCTCGCTCTTTACGCTGAAGTTTGACTCTGTCACACAACTTTATTTTTTAAAACAATAAAAAACTTTCGCGCAAAGAGCGTGGCGTTGCGGCGGGGACAGCCCCTTTCATATACGGTATAATTTCTCTTCGTTTTAAGTTTTAATGTCGCTCCTTACTTTTAGTTAAAAAAACTTTTTTTTATTTAATAGTTATTCAAGAACGACACCTGAACCGCAAAGGCCGTTTAATTAGAATAACAAGCTCTTTTAAAAGCTTATAAAAACTTTAGCGTAAAGAGTGAGGTATTGAGGAGAAGATGACCCCCAAATATACACAATAATTTCTGTTCGTTTTAAGTTTTAATGATGTTCCTTATTTTCAGTTGAATTTTTTTTTTCAATAAACGTTTTTTTAAATAGTTCTGTGAAATCCGGCTCCTCCTTCATGGAAAATTTCCTTTCTCCACAAAAAATTCTCCATGGAAAAACCTCCCACGTAACAAACCCCTCTCCTTCCCTACCAGAAAAAAAAACCTCTGAAAAATGTCTGTATAGTTCCCAATAACCAATAATATATGTAAACTATGGGCAAAGTTCATAGCTTGCAGCCCTTCCGCCGAGGAATGTGGGAGTCATCCTCAAAGACATAGCTATTAGATTTTTCGACTATGCTGAAAAACATGGCTATCTCGAAATTTCGATCGGATCACTTTGGGGAAAAAATGATCGTGGGGGGGGGGGGGGGGGGCTATCGACCCTCCGATATTTTGGTCACTTAAAAAGGGTACTAGAACTTTTACTTTAGATGAAAGGATTCTACGATTACTGGTTCGACATGATCATCCCTAGGGAAAAAAAACTAAAAAAAAAAACAACAAATAAACACGCATCCGCGATCTTTCTTCTGGCAAAAGATGCAAAATTTCACACTTTTGTACATAGGATCAGGAAACTTTTACAAAACGGTTTTCTGGTATGCTGAATCTGGTAGTGGCATTTTTATTGAGATCACTTTACGTTTTTTTTCCTTTTTTCAAAAACTGGGCAAATTTTCTCAGGCTTGTAACTTTTGGTGGGTAACATTAAATTTGATGAATTTTACATAATTTGAATACCGATCGAAATTCGATTCTTTTGATGTATCTATTATTATCAAGAGTCAAGACTCTGTTTCTTAGGGTTCCAATTACTATTGAGCCGCATCGCTCCTTACTTACAGTTCATTACCACGAACTGTTTGATTGTCAGCTATAAACTGCTGCAGACGACAGTAGTATAGCATAAAAAAGCTTTCGGGAGTACGAAAGTGACTGTCGTATGCAATCGTTTTTTTTTTCAGTCAGATTCACCCCTATTGCTGCAGCATATAACCGCTCCACTTCCCCAAACTCCCACGTCCTGCACAGGATGCTCAATCTCATAATTGAACCAAGCTCTATTCTTATAGCCCCAGGTATCGCGCTATTCATTTACTCATAATTTTGAATTGATTTTAACTCTGTAAGATTTTTTTTTTTAGTAAACTTTTAATATAGGTTGTTTATTGAAACACTACATATTCTTTTTATCAAATTGATTTGGTTGTGGGTTTGCTAAATTATATTAATAAATAGCATTGATATCAGTGGGCCACGTAAAGCTGAAATGAAAATCATAGGCAGCGCAATAGCACTGTCTAAGTAAAGATACAGGATAAGTCAAAGTATTACCAAAGATTGTGTAACATTATATTGTGACATAGACTATTCCCACCAGTGCTTCCATTCCACTAATGTGGGAATAAAGTATATAAGTGTGAAAAAAAGAGTAGAATTATAGTAGGACACAATCCGGAAGTAAGTATGTTATCGTGCTTACTATTTGAACAGTAACGTTAACAAAATTGATTCTTACGTTATATTACCAGTGTTTCCACTTCAAATTTTCTCAATCCGTAAAAGGTTGGTGGAGAATTCCTAGAAATTCCTATGTTCAATAACAAAATCCCTAAAAGTTTACCCATTTTCTGACTTCTTTCCAAGTTACAAGTAAAGCCTTATTAGGCTGACTTTTAATAGCGTTTGTTCAGGACGACGTATTTTGCAACTCAAGACCTTTTACGTGGACCAAAATATCTTCTTTTGACGTTTAAAACAATGCTTTGTATTTATCGACTAGTTAAGTTCGGTTTTGAATTATAGATTCCGGGTCCAGATGTCAGATTCTGGACCATGTGAATATATTTTATTTATTTGTTTGTCTTTGCCATTATTTTTTCCTTCTCTATTACTAATTTTGCAATACCCTCATTTTTATTTGCATTGGTACGAAGGATTGGCATGAATGATATCCAACCGGTCGCTTTTTCACGCATTATTTTTGTTTTGACTTTTTTTGTATTGATTTGTTAATTTGAAGCAGAGTATAGTTGCAAAAATAATCACTTAAAGCTTGATTTAAGGACAGCGCCTGCATTTTGATCCTTTGAATTATTCGATTTTAACTAGTGTAGACTGCTACCTGTCTCTCAGTTTTCCAGAAAATGCCGAATGTAGAAGCACTTTAAACTGTATTCAGAAAAATTTAATGAGAATTACCAAATAATAAGATTTAAGAGAAAACACCAAATACTAAGATTAATACCCCGAGTCATCATTGTCGTCACCATCCCCATCGTCTTTTCCAATGCCTGAAAAAGCGAAGCATTCGGACGCAGTCGCACCGGACTTCATTGTTTTTCCTTAAACTCGCGATGAACGTAGGGGGGCCTCTACGATTCATCCCATACTTGAGAGAA